>NW_022900946.1:2569924-2634833 GCF_012274545.1 Fukomys damarensis | reverse complement strand
CTCTCTCTCTCTCTCTCTCTCTCTCTCTCTCTCTCTCTCCCTCTCTCTCTCGGCATGATGGTGTCATTTTATCATTCGGCACTAGTCACGGGGAAATGGCCTTTCACACTGACTTACGCTGCACAGGGTCTGCCTGTGGGAACTGCGCTAGTCAGCCTCCCAGTGAGGACGGCTGTTCGCCAACAGAGCATAGACATGAGCAGTCTCCAGCTGGGCACCCCCTCAGCTCCTAAGTGCCTGGATCCCAGGGCTCAGCCACAGGAGAGCTTTCCTGCAGTGGGTCTGGTCAGCACGGCTGTCTGTGTCACATGGCACACACAGGCTTCATTTGACCTGCGTGTCCAAAATACCCCTTCTAATAACTTGTGAAAAACAGGGCTCCCTCAGCCCAGTCTGCCACTTACAGAGTCCAGTCCAAAGTGTCATTTGGGACACGTGGCCTGCACTGTGGGGCTAAAGCAGGAGCCCCTCTGTGTGAAGTGATTGTGTAACACCACGGGTCTCCCAGGCCCCCTGAGAAGGTGGTGGAGACTGAGGTCTTGTCTGGCCGGGCTTCCAAGGCACTGAGAAACGGCAGCGGTGGGACACAGGGACTAAGAACCCAAGCTCTAGGTCCCCAGATCCACCAAAGATCACCCCGTGACCTTGAACACATTTCATAACCACACTCAGCTTCAGTCTCCTCATGGGAAAAACTGGAAGGACAGTGTCATCCCCCTCCTGAGATTGTTGTATCCAACGCACAGAAGGTGCCTACCACGGTGCTTCATGATATCTCCGTGCAGAGTATTCACCTTGCTGATCTGCTGTGTCTACTGCCTGCATCCTCGAGCTCTGGGTCACGTTGGTCAGGAGCGATTAAAGGGAGCACCAGGAGAGCCACTTCTGAAGTCCTGACCTGAGAAGACGCAGGGTGGGGTGGAGCCTGAGCTCCCAGCAGTGGAGAGTTGGACCTGACTGCGGGGCACCTGACAGTGGTTATGTTAGGGTTGTGCCCTTTAAGCCGTGGGGCAGTCACCGTCGGCTCCTTTCTGTGTGTCCCGCAGGATGCAGAGGACCCCGGGCCCCCAGGATGGTGTGTACCTGAGGCAGAGCCTACGTTGCTGGTCCCTTCCAGGCAGTATCACCAGTGACCGGGTGTGCCCACGTCAGGATGTTACATGTGGAAGAAAAATGCATTTGTATGACCGGAAGTCTGTGGAGTTCAGAGTTAAAGGTTACAGCAGCCTCTGTGTGAGGACAGGGCAGGACCCTGCTCCCGTGAGAATTCCAACCCAGTACTGGGCCAGCAAGCGGGGTTACCACAAAGAGCTTGTGCATCTGCCTCAGTCTCTGTGCCCACCACACACACACGCACACACCTATACACACTGGGCCTGCACACACTGCACATTCATACCCATGTGCACACACATTGTACTATGGTAGCAGCTCCACTCCTTGGATTTGTTCATAGAAAACTCCCTGGATGGGTACATGAGTTTTCCCGAGTAAGCATATTTACAATGATGGAAACCGTCTAGCTACCCAATGATAGAGGACCTGTGAAATTATAATGCTAAGCCCATAGCCTTATACACCTCTTAGAAAAGATGCTGATCTCATTTTATTGATATCGAAAGACATTCTAGATCCAGCATTTAGAGGAAAATCAGACTGAAATAAGTCTTGAGTGAGGAAGCATTCACACAGCACTTACTGTGCACTGAGGACTTCACATACGTTAATTAACCCGATTTAACCTCCACCGCACCCTTGTGACATGAATCTTGCAGTAGTAACGGGGTGAGCGAAGGGGAGCAGAGAATGACTCCTCAGAGCGAGTTGAGTTGTAGCCCCGCCCAGGAAGCCTGTGCATTTTTCACGTTACAAGAAAGTACACAAATCAAATAAACAGCCCCTGTCTCTTTCAGCCTATGTGAAGTGTTCTCTCAACTGCAATCAGAGCCAAACCTAATTCGCACAATCTGCAAATGGCCAGGATGGACTCTACGCACTCTTATAAAGGGGTGACCCAAAGCTAAAAGCACAGAAGGGGGAGGAAGAGCCAGGATCCCCTGGGCTGCGCTGGCCTGCTGTATGTCTCTAACAGGCACACAAATGCCCAGCCACCGACACCGACACCACCACCCCCTTGCTAGCCGCTGTGCGCCCCAGGATGAGACCCAGGAGCCCAGGGAAGCCCCAAAGGCCCGGCTGGCAGGAAGACACTTTGGCATCTCCTCTGCTCATTGCAATTCAGTCACGTCAGAGCAGCCCACAGGATGTGAATGCAATTTTCTCATTGAATGATGCTAAATCCTTCAGGGAAGGAGGCGAAATTATTTAAAACCTATAAAAACTAAAGCAACATTCTGGCTCTATATTTTAACTTTCTGATCATTATTTAGAGTTAACCTTTTCTGCTGCTAAATCACACGCGCATTCTGCTGTATGTCAGGCGGGCACAGGCCATAAGGCGGGGTGGGGGGACCCAGGCAGAGAGAGAGGAGGCTGGGGGAGAGCTCCTTGGGCTCAGGCAGATAATAGAAATCGGGTGGCATTTTGCTCCTGGGAATGAAAGGTATCAGGAGGTGATTCATTAAAGCAGAAAAAAAAAACAAAATGAGTTGCAGCCGCATTGTGAGGACTATGAGAGCCCTAGACTGGGCAGCGGCGTGTCTCTGCAGCAGAACACGCTGACCAAGGTGAGGAACCACGACTCAGGCAGACGGGGACAGGGCCCTGTGCTGTGGTCCTCAGGAAGTCGTCCTTCATCCCCTCTGGAAAAAGCAATAGCGTACTCAAAGAGCAGGTAAGCACGACTACTTTTCCTCAGTTTTAAAAGGAAGGGGCCAGGCATGGAGTACTGTGGTAACCCACCGTGGCCGTGGGCAGTGGCAGAGCCTGTCCAGGATCAGGAGGTGGCCTCAGAGCCGAGGCCTCCCCGCCAAAGAAACACACGCAGGGAGAATTCCGAGCTCTTTATTCGGTGCCAGGCAGACAGCGGATGCTCGGACAATGCTGGAGAGGCAACTTTTCATTTGGTTTGTGTGGATTTGGATTTATAATCAAAAATGTATACACTGTCTAAATAGGTTGTATTAGCGATCTTATCAACGCATCAGACAAATTTCCATGTATTATTTTTCCAGGAAAACCTACACTGAAGCCCAAAATGGGTGGGTTGCTCCCTCTCTGAAGCTCTTACAGAGCCCTTTATTCTCCTGTGTGGCACTGGAATGCAGTTGTTAGTCACATGACCGGCTGTTATTTGCTTTGCTTTGCTCCAGCACAGTGAGCTTCCTGAGGGCAGAGACTTGCTCTCATTCACATCCCAGCAGCATGATGACGCCAGCAGTACTCACCGGTGTCGCCTCCATTCCTAGGACCTTCCAGGCACCAGGGGACTCCTGCCATGACTCTAGGGAGGGGTACATGCCATAGATCCAAACACTGGCCAGTGCCTGGACCTCAAGCAAGCCTCTGTCAGCTCAAGCTGCTTTAACAAAAAAGCCACAGGCAGAGTGGCTCACACGCCATTTGCTTCTCACAGTTCCACAAGCTGAAAAGACCACATCCGGGGCAGCAGCAGAGCCAGTGACTGACACAGGCTCCCTCCTGGGAACAGAGGGCCATTTCCCTGCTGTGTCTTCACAAGGCCATGAGAAGCATGCCCACGCTTGGGTTTCCTCTTACAAGGGCACTGACCCCATTTGCAAGGTCTCTAGTCTCACGACCTGAACGACTCCTCAGGGCTCACCTCCTAGTACCACCACAGTGGTGGCTAGGACTCCCACACTTGAAGTTTGGGGAGCAGGAATATTCAGTCCCTAACAAATGCTGTAAGCAGCTGGAGGACTATAAAACGGGAAGGGGAAAGGGCCTGCTGGAGGCGCAGGTCATCGAATAGGGAGACATCGGGGAATGTCTGTTAATGAGACAGCCTGCCAAAGCAGAGGGATGGGAACAGTCACAAAAACATCTGCAAAAAGACTTCGGGCAGAGGCTGCTGTGAATGCAGAGGCCCTGACAGGCACCTGCTTGGCTGTTCAAGGTCAGCGTGGGGAATGGCGTAGGTCTGGTTTAAGGAGTGGAGATGAGGCGGAAAGGGAGATGAGGGGCAGGTGACAAATGAATAATTGGGAGAAGGAACAGACATCGGCAGAGACAGAAGCTGTGTCTGTGGTCTCCACGCTGATATAAACATCAACACAGCACAGGGCCGATGGGCTTGGGAACATGGTGAGCTGTGTGCTGCTACTGCACACATCGTCTCTGGCCTGACCGGGGGATACGGCAGGGCCTCAGCCTCCCTATCTCCAAAGGGCTGTGAGGGAGAAAAGCAGTTGAATCAGCTTGAGACAGTTCCCAGGGCTGGACTGGAATCGATTATGACTCTTACATGAAGGCAAATTTCAGTTCAAGAAAGAGACAGACATTTAAATAATGTAGCAGCCAGATTTTTGCTTCTGGAAAGATGTAGTAGGTATACTTTTCACTTTTCCTTCTGCTAATTACAAACTAAAGCCCCAGATGCTACACATAAAATGAACATTAAAAGACTCAGGTACAGAAAAGAAAGAGACCAGCTAGGGAAGTTGGAATGCAAAAAACAGCAGAATTAAGCTTCCTGGTTGTTTTTTCTCCCCTCCTGTATCTCAGTCTTACCATTAAGTAGGTAGCAACCCCGCAAAACCAGAAGTCAGCGACAGAACTGTGCACTCATGACAGCATGCTGCTCTCTTTAGCCAAAGGACCAGAAGCAGAACAGCCTTGTAAGAGAGAAACCTTCAGACAAGAGCTGTGCTATTTCGGCCAAATGCCGCAGGAAAATAAAAACCAAAACATGGTCTCTCTGTCACTACACCAACAGATACCAAGGGAAGAGCCTCCCCATCTGCGCTTTGGAGCTGTGACCAGGCAATCGGAGGAGCCCAACTCGGGCCTGGCCGGGCTTTCCCTTCCCCTTGTGGTGGACCACGAGGCAGTGCCCACCGCCCTCGTGCACCACAGGCACTTGGATTCGCTCCCTTCCCTTGAGGGTAGAGGCAGGAGATCAGGGACCTTAACAAAGCTTCCCTGGGGACCCTCCCTCACCAGAATTCCATCTCCATACAATAACAAGGAGCCCACCCCAGGTGACAATGGAGCTGAGGACCTGAGCTTCTGCCCTTGCCTAGCAGTAAGGAGATGCCAGACCTTTAGAGCCATGTCGGAGAAAGCCAACTACAACAGGAGGCCAAAGTAAGACCCAGTCTCTCATACCATGACACAAAGTGTCCAGGATTCAGCAGAAAAATCCCTCATGATCCCGAGAGCCCGAAGATCTCAGCCTGAAAGAAGAGAAGAGGATAATCAATAATTACTCAACACGAAGATGACACAAATAGTACAAGTATTTGACAAAAATGTTAAAAGCATACTAAAAAGGCCTCAGAGGCAATTACAATATAGAAGGAAAAAATCAAGAACTAGAAAGACTTTGAGAAAGAAAATATACAGAATTATACAGAATTCCTAAACTAAGAAATGCAATAACCAAAATTGAGAAATGACTAGAGACACCCAGCTACAGAATGGACAGGACAGAGGAAACATCAGGGAATTAGAAGATAGGATGGTCGAAATTACCAGTCCGAGAAACAGAGAGAAAATGACTGGGGAAAAAAACGAGCAGAGCCTCAGGGACTTGCAGACTGTTACGAAAGACCTTATGTTGCCATTGGAGTTCTGAAAAGACAGGTCTTTTCCAAGTGCTTGCAGAAATAATGACTGAAAAATTACAAAATTTGGCCAAAAGTGTAAATTTATAGACATGGAATTTCAAGACACGGAATAAACTCCAAGCAAGACAAACTCAAAGAAATTTAGGTGAAGACACATCAAACTTAAATTTCTGAAAACTAAAACAGGGGAAAATACCTTGAAAGAAAATAGAGAAAAACTACACATCGCCTAGAGAGGGAAACAAACTGCATGACAAGGAATTTCTCGCCCAAAGCTGTGATAACCGGAAAGAAGTGGCACAGTATATCTCAAGAGCTGAAAAAAAAGGACTATCGCTGAGAAAATAGAGACATTCTGAAGAGAAAATCAAGACATACTTAGATGGAAAAACAAAACTAAGAGAGTTTGTACACAACAGACCTGTCTTCAGCGAATGGTCTCTCTAAATATGGAGGAAATAATAAATAAATCTTGGAACACCAGAAAGAACGTGCATAATAAGCTAATATATGGGCAAAGGTGGTAAGATTTCCTTTTCCTCTCAAGAGTTCTACTTTTTGTTTGTTTGTTTGTTTTTGTGTATTTTTTGTGGGGCGGGGGGGTCATTTTGGTACCAAGGATCAGACACAGATCCTTGCACTTGGGAGGCAGGCAGTGGCACCACTGAGCTAAATCCTGGGCTCAAGATTTCTAAATGGAGGTTGGCATTTCAAGCAAAAATTATAACACTGCCTGACACGATTGCAATTGTGTGTGGAGAAAATATTTAAGACGATCGTATGATAAACAGGGAACATAAAGGATGTGAAGGGAGAAAAGGTTTCTACACCACTTAGACTGATAAAATGGTGACTCACCCACAGGCCATGACAAATTATGTGCATACATAGTAATACCGACAGCAACAAAAATCTGTACAAAAAGATACCCTCAAAAACAGCACACATAAATCAAAATGGAATTCTCAGGATGACCCAAGTAACCTAGTTGAAAGCAGGAAAATAAATGTAAAACAGAGAAAACAGATAGCAAAAACTAAAATAGCCAATTTAAAATTTAGCATATCAATAATCACATTAAGTGGGGTCAAAATATAACAGTTAAAGGCCAGGAATGTAGCTCAGTGGCACTATACCTACCTGGAAAGCTCAAGGCCCTGAGTTTGATTCCCAATACCAGAAAAAATATTATATATTATATAATATTATATAAATAAATATTATATATTTTATATATATGCACATATATGGCAGTTTAAAATGTGGAAATTATCAAAATGGATTAAAAAATACAACCCAACTAAATGCTACCTTCAAGAAACTCCCTTTTAGCCAGGCATGGTGGTGCATGCCTATAATCTCAATATTTGGTAGGCTAAAGTAGGAGGACCACTGCAAGTTTGAGGCCAGCCTGGGCTACATAGTAAATTCAAGACTAGCTTGAACTATATAGCGAGATCCTGTCTCAAAAAAGAAGAAAACCTCCTTTGTATTCCTTTTCAAATGACCAATATGGATATATTGGAAATAAAATTATGGGAAAATAGCAAATCATACAATAATTAACCAGAAGAAGGCAGAGGGAACTATGTTAGTCAAATATAGTTAGGAGGACAAAAAAAAATTATCAGAGTCAGAAAGGCACATTATGTGAGAATAAAAGAGACAATTCACCAAGATATAGCAATCCTAAATATATATCTACCCAATAAAAGAGCTATAAAATATATACAACAATTAAACTGGAAGGAAATTTTGACAAATACACAATCATAGCTGGTGATTTAACCACTCCTCTCCCAGCACCTGAGAAAATCACTGGACAGAACACCAGCAGGGGTATAGCAGGAGCCAGCACCATCAACCCACAGGATTTAAGTGGCACTCGTGGATATTCCATTTAACAGCAATGTATATTTTTTTCAAGTACTCACAAAAGACATACCTGAACAAATCATGTTCTAATACATAAAGCAAGTCTCAACAAATTAAAAAGAGTTGAAATCATAATCAAAACGGAAAATTTCCAAACACTTGAACACTAAACAGCACACTTCTAAATAATCAATGAGACAAGCAAAAACACCTCAGGAGAAATCAAAATGATACTTTGAACTAAAAGAATATAAAAAATACAGCATACCAAATTTTGTGTAACACAGTTACAGTAGCAGTGGGGGGAGATTTATAGCACTAAGTGCTTACGCTAGAAAAGAGGAAAGGTGTTAAACCATTAATGTAAGTTCCTGTATGAAGAAACCAGTGAAATAAGGGCAAAATACAGAAAGCAGAAGTAAGGAAATAACATAAATCAGAAATCAAAAGGTTGAAAATAAAAATAATACAGAAGGCAGTGAAACAAACAGTAATTCTTTGAAAAGATCAGTAAAACTGACAAACCTCTAATAAGACTGATAATGAACAAAAGGGAAAATATGCAGATTCCAAATATCAGGAATGAAAGGAGGAAATACCATAAATGCTGCAGTCACCAGAAGGATGGTAAAGGACTACTCTACACCACTATACGCTAAACACATAAATGTGGCTGCTTCCTTGAAATGGAGCAATTTGCTGCAAAACACAAATGACTAGAAATCATCTAACATCAAACAGATCATTTTAATAGCCATTAAATTATTAAGGAAATATAATTTTTAATTTTTAGTTCTCAAAAGTAAGTATTTAGGCCCAGATTGCTTCACTAGAGGACCCTATGCAATGTTTAAAGAAAATCAACGTGAACTTTACACAATCTGTTCCACAAAGTTAGAAGAGAAGGGACACTTCTCATTTCATTTAAGGAAGCTAATACTATTTTGAAATCAGTACCAGAAACAGACAGCACAAAAATACAGTACTTCAAAATATTATGTTCATGAGTATAGACACAAAATATTTAATAAATATAAGCAAGGGGAAATCAGCAAAGAAACAAATACATACAAAAAATATCTAACATTATACTTAATAATGAAAGTTTAGAAACTAACCCCCTCTTACACAGAATAGTGCTGGAAGTTCTGACCAGTGCAATAAGGCAAAAAAAAAATGAAATTAGCACAAGAAATTATTTTTCTAAACAGTTCCTATTTTCAGATGACATGAGTGTCTACTTCAAAACTACTAAATATTCTATCAAAAAAATAAATAAAAAGTAAAGCTGAGTCCAACAAGTTTATAAGATTCAAGGTAAACATTCAAAAAAACAACTGTACTTCATTTCCTTTTTAGAATCTAGCTTCATATTTACTGGAAAAGCAACCTTTTTGGTACCTAGGTCGTATATTTTCCATTGACAACAAATTCTGAAATCATCATTCCAGTATGAATTTGGGCCACGTAAACTCAAAATGTTCAATATTTTGAATAAAAAATGGAAGACATAAATACCCTTACAATAACAAAAACTGTAAGCCTATTTACTAGCAGTAAATACATGGACACAAAGGTTTAACATACAAAGATATCTGCAATCATTAAAAAGAACTCACTGAGGGATAAATCCAACAAAATGCATACGGAATTTGCATGCTGAACACTGCTGAAAAAAATCAGAGAAAATACAAATGAGTGGAGAGATACACTGTATCTTATTTATAGATTGGAATATGTAGCATATAAAGATGTCCATGTGCCCAAATAGACACACAGATTTAGTATAATTTGATCAAAGTCCTAGCAACGCTTTTTACAAATATGTGCAAGACTATTTCAAAAGTCAGGAGGAAAGACAAAGGGACTTTAGTAAACAAAGCAAATCTGAAATAGAAGAATGAAGTGAGAGCAAACAGCCTACATCAGTCCAAGACGTAGTGTATATCACTGCAGTGACAGACGTGTCCGTCAGTAAAGCAGAGTCGAAAATGTAGAACAGGCCCTCGCAAAAACACACAGTCGCTTCAACAAAGGCAGAAAGGCAGAACAATGAGGAAAGGTAGTCCTTTCAGCAAACAGAGCTGCCGCCGCTGGGCATCCATGAGCAGAAAAACAAAGTGGATCTTGACCAAAGTCTCACACTCCGCACAGAAAAACGAACCCAGAAGAGATAGCAGACTTAAATGTAAACCAAAAGTCAGTATGAAACAGGAGAAAACCTTCAAGGTGTAGAGTCAGGCAAAGAGTTCCAAAAGCATGAGCCATAAAAAGACAATATGAAAATTCGACTTCATCCAAATTACAATTTTTGTTTTGCAAAAGTCCTGTTAAAAGGATGAATGACAATAATATAGAGACTGAGAGAGCACATCGACAAGTCACATGATGGACAAACAACTGGTTCTTAAAACATAAAAAGCTCTCAGCAGCCATAATAAAAAGAGGTGACCCAACTAGAACGTGGGTAAAAGACATGAAGAAACATTTCACTGCGGAGGACGTTGAGATGGCACAGAACCACACAAAAACAGCACTGACTTAGGGAGGTGATGATCAGAATCGTAATGAAACGCCACTACAGACCACCAAAACCGGCTGAAAACCGCAACAATGACAACACAGAGGGCTGGCAAGCACACGGAGAAACTCAATCGCCCCCGCGTTGCTTTGGGGGGAGTGTGAAACAGTACCAGTGCCCTGGAAACAATTCAGCGGTTTGGAAAAGTAAGCATATGATGACCAGCTGGCCTGGAACTTCTCTAGGCCCTTATCTCATAGGAGAGAAGATGAATTCATAAGAACATAATGTAACAGCTTTATTTGTGCTAGCCTGGACCTGGAAACAGTCCTAACGCCCTCCACCTAGTGCGTGCTCAAACTCACCGTGGTGCGTCCATCCCACAGGAAACCCCACAGGAAGGAATACCAACCGGAGCAAAAGCCTAGATTAATCACCAGAGATAATGCCAAGGGAGCCAACCCAAAATGCGCATGACCACATAGTTTTACAAATGGCGGGAGGGATGACACTGGAGATTGAACTCAGGGCTTTTGTACTGAGCTACATCCTCAGCCCTTTTATATTTTTTGTGGATTTTTGGTTTTTTTTTTTTTTGGTGGGGGGAGGTCTTGCTATGTCACTAAATTGCCCAGGCTAGGCTTGAACCTGTGATTCTCCTGCCTCAGACTCCCAGAGTGCTGGGAACACAGGCAAGCACTAAAAATGCCCAGTTGATGGCTATGTTTACATAAAATCCTTGAAATGATAACATTACGGAAGTAGGGGACAGATTCACGGGCCAGGAGAAGAGGTGGAAGGGAAGGTGGTACGGCTATCCAGGAGCAACAAGTGTGATGCTCAGAGCAATGGGAATGTTCTGCATCCTGACGTCACGGTGCTGATACTGGACCACAGTCTTTCCCACTGGGAAACTGGGTAAAGTGTACAGAGCCCCTCTCCGGATTATTCTGTACAACTGCATAGGAATCTACCGTTATCTCAAAGTAGAAAATTTAATTTTAAAAACACTGCCAGTGGGTGAACCTTGACCTGATCTAATAATACAGGAGAACACAGACACCCAAGATACAGATAAAAACCGAGCTTGGGGTTACTCTGTTCTCCCTCAGCCTGGCAGAGATGAGAGAAGAGGTGCTCTCGTCCCCAGGGCCAGGAAGAGCGACCACAGCTTCCTGCTGCAGGCAAAATTAAGTAAATGACCATGGCCATGAAGCAGAGCAGGCATCGCTTAGAATCTGCAGCCCCCAAGAAGCTGAGTCTTCGCCCTCCCATCAAAAGGGTCCACACAGTCCCTTCCACCAGCTTCAGCAGGCAGAGAAGCTGCAGCAAAGTCGGGCAGACATCTGGCTGGCTTCGAGCTCCCAAGAGAACGGGAGCATTGCACTGACCCATTTTTGGTTTTTGTTTTGTTTTGTTTTGTTTGAGGGACTGAAGGCGAACCCCTTCAACGTGACGCTGGGCCCCCATGCTGAGCTACATCCCCAGCTCCTCTTTTGGTTTTTATCCTGAGATATGGTCTCGCTAAGTTGCACCTGCGTGCACCACCCCACCTGGCTTTGACCTATGCTTTAAGGAAGCAGCTGGATGGAGCCCTGGCTCCCAGCAAAACACATCAGCTCCAGTTTCATCCTCAGTGAGCCCACGATCCTCTACAAGGTTATCACTAACAGACAATCACATTCTTCTCTTTCAAACATAGTGCTTATTCTTACATTGTAAGAGCAGCCATTTAAGCAAACTGCATCTACCTGGGGATGGAAAAGGGCAGGTGCATTTGCACTGGGAGACAGTGACGGGCCCAGGCCTGCCATTCTGTGTACCCAAAGGAACTGGTTTGGGATGCGAACTTGGCCCTGATTGCCCCAGCCCAGGCTTCCATGCACAGTGTTGGCTGTGGGCTCTTCTGTGCTGCTCACAGAAAGTCTGCCCGGGGATGGAGTCAGCAGAGAGCGCAGCGGAGTGGCGAGGAGAGACTGAACCCTACCATCACTTGGGATCTGGATCAGATCATGCCTGAAGCTGCTCCTTGTCTTTTCTGTTGCAGGAACTGACAAACTCCCTTTATACGGAAGCCACAGTGGGTTATTTTCTGTCACTTGCAACTAGGAGAGTCCTAAATGACAGACGTGGTTGGTGTGCACACTCTGATCGCCAGGATGTGCAAGCCTAGATGAACGAGTCTCATGAGGGATGCACAGCAGAATGCTGGCCCTGGAGGGAGGTGCACAACAGATTTCCTCTGAGGTGGTTTCCGGCTGTGGTTTGGGGACTCTTTATCACACAGCTGGGGAGAGCTGGAGAGCTCCCCAGAAGGACAAATCAGCCCCAAGAGCCCTTGCTCTACACAAGCAGCTGGGCCTTTCTAATAGCTGCCGGCTGTGGACTGCTGCTTCCCACCTCCTCCCCAGGCCTTCCTCACTGCGTCTGGAGGCCACCGGCTCAGTGGGGCTGTCCCTCCCTGTGGAGGATGAACGGCCCGCCCACCTGGGGGCTCGTGCTCCGCGCTCGCCAGGCCACTGCCACATCCCCTTTCTTCACAGCATGCTTAGTCTGGAGTCACCTTAAGTTTCGCTTGCTGGTCAGGAATCCACCCCCACCAGGCTGTAACCCCCTGGCGAACTGGGACCCCATCTGCTATACCACGGATAGGCCCTCAGGCACAGGGACAGGAAGCGGGGAGAAGTCAGCGAGGGCTATGGCCGGGGACTGCTGTCCACTGAGGCCTTCTGTCCCACTGGGGACCTCAAAGCAAGTCCCAGTAGCTCAGAAGTCCTCCGTGGTATTAAGCCCCTGCTGGCCACAGAGAAAACAGGCCTATGAAAGCCATCTTTACTGGCTTTACTGTGCACGCCCAGAAGAGTGCTTTATTAATGTCCTGGGTGTTCCCAATCCCATCAAGCTGATGATCAATATTAACCATCCTTCCTCCTAGATGCAACCACATCTCCAGCATCTCAGATGCCACTTCCAAGAAACCCTGAAGGAAGACAAAGCCTTAGACGGGTCCAGATCTACACCAGGACCCCGGTAAGAATGTTCTCTGCAGCTGTCCTCACAGTGATAGGAAGTGGACCTCACCTAGGCACCCACATGAGGGGATTAGACACTAAGAACGAAATCAGCTGTAGTAAAATACGTGGGAGAAAAGCAGTGTGGAAAGACTCCCAGCACACAGCAGGGGAAAGATCAGAAACAGGAAAAGAGTTATGGCAGCAATATTAGTTTTATAATTAAACACATACATAGTTAAAAATAAACATTACCTATTTCTCCAAAATGCATACTTACATAAGAACACACTTAAAATACAGGAGAGTGGATGTCTCTAGAGGAGAAATTAAATGAGAGGACAGATGAGAGATAGAGGAAAATACATAATAACTCCATGAGCTAGTCAGAAGGCTACAAAGTGAGAAATTTGGTTAATGTACCTCTGCCCAACTGAACCGTACAAAAATGAGACAGTGCTAACTCAAGCCTGTTCCCTCCTCACCTGAACCGCTCTGCTCTCTCTTCCCCTCTCATTCACGCTTTTCAAGAAGTGTGAGTGGCCGGGCACAGCTAAAGGAAGGGGGACGATGGGCCGATGGTCATCGTTGTTGGACTCTGTGTGGGGTTTTGAAGATGGGAGCGGCACAGATAATAGAGGACTGGACGGGCACTAGGAGCCATGGACAAGCTCAGCCACCCAGAGGCGGGAGACCAGACAATGCTCTCTTGGGGAACGCAGCCACAGACACAATTTCGCAAGTCCACCTCGGCTCTGCTGCTGCCTTTGAAGCCAGAGAAGCCTGGACTCCCCCAGTGGACGTTCGTGGGGCACTGGTTAAATAAACCACGATGAGAGACCCCAACAGCACAGCAGAGAGCCTCATATGGACCCGGGAAAGATCTGCCCGTGATGATGTGAAAGGCTCTCCAAGATCGAAGGTGAAACAGAGCGAAGTGCTGAGCAGCCACGCGTGCCCTGCTGCTCACGGGGTCTTGGGTCCACGCGCAGAAATGGCAGTGCGCGCAGTCTCCGGGAAGCGGGAGTGGAGCGGAGGGGCAGGGACAGACGCTTGATGCTGTGGCACTGTCTGCTCGCATCACTGTATCCATGGCTCTTGCTATGAGACCAGGCCGAGCTCCGCTCAGGCGCCAAGCGGGGTGTGGCTGGCGTGCCGGGCTGCTCTTCAAGGCCCTGAGCCTTGCTCCCTGGGGAACCGCAACAGTCGGAGAGCAAGAAGAACCTGCACCATCTCCGGGGCCTATGTGTGTTCGGAGCGCACGAGCGGTCACTTGATCAATGGCCAGGGCAGGCCTCAAGTTCAGAGGGCTGGGAAGCCTTGCCCTGCCCTGCCCTGGGGAGCGACTTCCAGGGAGGCTGCCAAAGGCATAGAGCTAGGAAGGGAGAACTGGGGGCTGCAATAATATCCACCAAATGCATATTCGGATGCTGTACGGTATGTCTAAAAACGGTATTACTTACGTGTAAAAAGAGAAGGCCTAAGCAAATGAGTACCTCACGACCAGGTGCCACGGAGAGCAAGGAGAGGCTGTGCGAGGCCAAGGAGGCATCTTCTGGGGGAGCCGAGGGGAGTGCCCGGGACGATCCAGGAGCAGCCAGATCTGGAGCTGGTCGAAGCACACTTCCCTGACCCCGGAGAAGGACAGGAGGAAAGACGTACACGCGTGGCATCTCACTACTCACGCAGCAGCGCGGGGCCTTCCGCACAGTACGCACGGACCTCAGGCTTTCCTGCTCGTGCCCTCCACTTAGGGAAACTCAAAGACCCCCAAAGCCCAGCCCGACCTGCTCCCACCTGTCTCCCCCTCCGGGACTCTGCTCCAAAGCGTGGCTCGCCTCTGCTCGCGCCTCTGGACCGCCCTGCTTCCTGCTTGGCTTCCCAGGAGGCGGCCCTTCACAGCCACACCCCACCAAACTCCTTGCCAGGAGTGGCCACCGCCTCCACCCGCCCGGGCGCTCACCCTCCCCCTTCTCTGCTCTCTCTTTCCAGCCCTTTCCACCACCGGATCACCTTGTTGATTCGTTCGCTTGCTTATGGTGGATGCTTCCGTGCAGATGCAAGCTTGCCGGGGAAAGGTCCTCGTCTGCTCGGCCACTGAACTGTAGTGGATCCTGCCTGGCTCACCATAGGTGGTCGGTTAAAATCTACACGTGCACGTAACAGGAAGCTGGACGGCTCTGGAGCCAGGAGCTGCGCAGAGAGAGGAGGAGCGGCGGGGAGGAACGGAGGGAGGAGCTGATGTCCGGTGTGGGGAGGAAGAGGGAAGTGTTGCTTAGGGGTTCCTGGGAATCGCTGAGGCACATCTAAGATGGGAGACTGTGAATCGCAGCCCAGCTGCCTGGGCGCTGCAAGTAAGAGGGGAAATTGGGGTTCAGCCGGCAGGGGCTATGGTGCAGATTGCTGTAATGGCCCTGGCGGTTTGTTGTGGTTTCGATCGAGGATGTCTTCCAAGGGCTCAAGTTCAGAGATGAGCTCTGGGAGGTGACTCTCCTCCGGGTGAATCCGCTGAGGAGCTCGGGCTGAGGGGCTGTTAGGACGCAGAGGAGGCGGTCACCAGGGCTGGCCTGAGGATGCAGCGGGTCCCCCCACACACACGCCCCCTTCTCTCGGCTTCCTGGCCACTGTGACAGGAGCTGCTGTCTCCACCAGCCTCCTCCACCAGGCCGTTTCTGCCCTGGAGCGGGAATGAAAAAGTGACTAAGACAGTCCCTGGGACGGGCCTGGGGAGGGTGAATCTCTTGCTGCTGCTGTTACCAAGCTGCCAGGAGCCGAACAGCTTCCCTCCGCCAGGCCCCTCTACCACTCTGTTCCTGCCTCGGAGCCAGCCAACTATGGACTGAACCCCCTAAAAACTGGAAGAAGACCTCTCCTCCTTTAAGTTGTGGGTGACAGAAAAGTGACTAAGCCATGTTCCTGCACTGTCCTGTGTCCAGCCCTTCAGCAATGCCTTCCACCCAACGTTCAGACCAGACTTGCTTTGACCAATGTCACTGCGGCAAAACTGGTGCACAGCAAGATGTTAGAAAGTGTTGTGGGTTTCTACCTCTGTACTTGCCATTCTGCCCTCCTAAGAGCGGGCAGCTGAGGCCATCTTGGACCAGCTAGCCCCTGCCCCGCTGCAGATGCCTCAGAGAGCCCAACAGAGAATGGAAAACCCACCCGGCTGACTCACAGACGCATATGAAATCACAAATACCACTTTAAGTCACTGACTTTTGGGTGACTGGGCAGACACCAGGGGGCTAAAGGGACTGCAGGTGCTGGAAGTTGGACTTTGACAATTGACTCAAGTAATTCTTTCTATTATAACACTGAAAACTGGTCACCCAAAGGGGTGTGAAGGATTCGCCCAGGGTCTTAGGCTGGCAGTCAACTCTAAGAATGCTGCAGTCGGTCTGGCAGCTTGCTCTGGTCTGACCCCACCCACCACACACACCAGCTCTGCAGGTGTTTACCTGCCAGGCAAAGAGAGAGCAAGGCTCTAGACAGCACACACGAAAGGGGTCTCAGCATCAGCCCCCGTAACTCCAGCAGCACCCCCACATGGCAGGTGTTTTATCCCCACATACAGATGGGAAACCAAGGCTCAGGAAAGTGCAGCACCTGCCTGGGGTTGCACCACAGGCAGGAAGGAAGGAAGGGGCTGGTCGGAAGGAAGGCTCTGGACCACGCTGGGTACAGAGTCCATGGTGTCTCTAGCCCAGAAGGGGATTGCTCCGGAGAGAGCACACCCCTGGCCCAGGCCTCCACAAGCCACCTCCTGCGATTCAGCCTCATTCTTCCTTGCTCTAATAGGCCTCTCAGACCATACCCTGTTTGCTTAAAAATTCTTCAGGAGATGGAAAGAAACTCAGCCGTCACCTCTGCACACAGCTTTAAGCACACACATTGGCCAATCTTTGCAGATTTAATTGTCTATAAAATTAGCCCAAGTGCAGCACCCAGATGGCCTCAGTGCCTCGCAGTCATGCTTCCTAACCATGCTTCTGAAGCAGGCTGTGACCCAGCTCTCAGCGGGTGTCAGGCATCCCAGGCTCTGCCCGGCTCAACACAGAGCTCAACAGATGCATGATGGGGCCTCAGTTTTCTCCCCAACAATGGGTATAGTCGCAGATGGGAAAATTAAGTGAAAAGATGTAGGGAAAGCCCCAGACATACACATGGGGTGACAGATACTATTTTGAGATATGAACCCATGTTTCTGCCCCTCAATTTCCTGGCCCCTGAGCCCTGCTATTTAGCCAGGCACTTACTGACCCAGAGAGGAGCTGATTCAGAAGAAAAGGAGAACAGAGTCAAGAAACAAAGCTCTAAACCTTCAAGACACTAGTCTCTGGTGAGTTCAAAGTATAAAGTGTGTACCATAAGGGAAAGACTGGAAAAATAAATGGAGGAGCCATCCTCTAGGTATGGGCAAAGCCAAGTCAAACTAGCAAAACCATGTGGGAATTTATGGGTTCGCGTACCCAACAGAGCCTGGGGAAGTCAGCTTCAGTGATGTCACCGGGGTCTCCCTGCCTCCCACAGAAGCCGCCATTCTCAAGGGCCAGTGGCCTTAGACCCACTTCCTCACAGGAGGGAGGAGAAGGCCACTCTAGGGAGCTCCTCCCAGAACCACAAGTCAACAGCACCTCTCGTTTGATTGGCCCAAATTGGTCATGTGTCCAGCTCTGAACCAATCACTGAATGGGGTGGGTTGATTGGGTATATTCAATCAGAGCTCATTCCTGGGAGTGTGGGTCTTTCCCCTGAATTACTGAGGGGCTACTGCAGGGAAAGAGAGCTCCCGTAACTGGTGAGTAGTCAGGGCCTCCTGTTTATGCCGTAATAAGTAGGCTGAAGAGAGAATAGATGTCATCTTGTCCATATTCAATTACCCCTTCTCTATAGGGATTTTATGGGGTATAATTTATTCAACATTTACAGCCATATGCTGTATCACTACACTGTTGTTGACAGAAAGACGGCATGTGTAAGGGCACGCATGCGTGTAGCACTGCTATGTAGTAGTCTACACCATCCGGGGCGTGCTCGGGACACTTGTGATCCATTTCTCCGGGTGTCCCCTGCCGTGGAGCGACTGTGACTTCTGAAGCACTCCGATGGGGCTCCCACAGTCACGGCGACTGCTGTCATCTCTTCTGGAACATGATGCCAGATGACGAATAGCTCTCCGAGGAGGTCTGGCCACCCGGGGCGTCCAGGAGCTGTCGCCTCTGATGATGGTAATAAGAGCTAACAGTGACTGAGGAACTATTATCCCACGGTGCCTTTCTCCATAAACTCCTCCTGTCCCACAGCAGCCCGCGAAAGGCGCCCATGGTGACTGTCTCCAGAGGGCTCAGAGACCAGGTGTGACTCGCACAACATCACACAGCCAGCCAGGGACAGACAGGAGTGAACCCCGGCAGGCTTACCCCAGCTCCTACATTACACCGCCTCTCTTGTGGGGAGCCAGGGCAGACCACACAAGCCTCTGGGCAGTATTCATTTACTCACTTGACACACATTAATTGGTCATGATGTGTCAAACAGTTTGTGAAGTCTGATCAAAAAGATGGTGAACACTTAAAAGTATTAAAAATTCAGTACAGTAAACGACACATTGCCAGTAATCTCCTTAAAACATTTCCCCTAGCTCCACACATCCTCATCCCATCGCTCCTGCACTTTCTGAAGCTGCTCTGGAAGGTCTTGTTTGCCTGTCATTGCACTGTCCTGGCTGCCTCAATGTCCTGGATCACTTCCAAAAGCTGACTTCTCGCGGCCTCTGACTTCTGCGTGGTGCCGAATGCGGTGAACGGGTGGGTGAGGACGCGTGTGGGCCTTTCGGGGACTGCCCTCGTGTTTGGTGGCTCTCTGCAACAGCTGTCACTGTTTCAGTCTGATCTCACACAGACCCTCGAGAGAGAGCACTTCCAGAGCAGCTCCCGAAAGTGGTAAGAACAGTGGGGTGAGCACGTTCAAAGCAAAAGGGAGCGTCTGGGGGGGTTAGTGTTCTATTTTTATCACTGTACATCTTCCTGGTTTTATTTCTGAGGATGACAGCTCAGCCTGGTGTGTATTCGTATTTCCCCTTCACCCCACCCTGCCTCTTTGGCAATACACTTTTTACTGTAATAAATTCTCATATATTTTAATCACACCTCATACACACCATTAATATCCATCCATTCATCCATTCTTCAACAAGCACTTTTCGAATGCCTACTTTGAACCCGACACTGCACTTAATGCCAGGGGACAAAACAGTGGCCAATCCTGACCTCGCTCCACCCTCTGTATTTACTTGCTAGCTGTGCCCAGTACACAGTCGGGGGAAACTCTCAGGGCTCTCATGCACAGTTGTACAATGCGCACACTTCACAAGGGGACCCAACAGGTGCAGCGACTGAGGGACACCCACCCCCTTCCTTCCCTGCCCTATCAAATTCTGTGCTCTGGCCCTGAACTGAATCTCTCCCCAAAATCTTTGTGCCAGCAGTGCCACATCTACTCAGCAGGGGGCGCGCACTCTGACTAACACAAAGGAGCCACATTAAATAACCACTGCCCTCCGGATAAAAGCTTCCACCCCAAATCAAAGTTTTGGTTGCCCTGGTTGGCTGACTCCCAGCAGAGCTGCCATAAGCCATGCCTCTTGGCTCATTTGCCTGTTCCGCAGGGTGATCTTGATTTGAGCCTGAGACTCCTGCCCCCTGCACTTCAGCCCCAAAGAGCTGGTCCTCTCCTGGGTGCTGCTCTCCTCACAGGGCTTTAAATACTGTTCATCGCTCACCCGGGAGCCCCAGAGAACAAGGAGCAGCAGACTCTGCAGTGCTGGAGAGCTTCTCCCAGGGACAGAGCTCCGCGCTTCCCTGCACACCCTCCCCAGTGCAGCCAGAGAAGCAGAGCCCCTGGGGGAGGCGAGACACAGCACCGTCCCGGGGCGGGGCCGCACACCTGCGTCCAGCCTCCATCCGTGTCTTCCTGGTCCCCTCACCAGTGTTCTCCCTACTGGTCCCAGACAGCTGCCCCTCCCAGAAGCAGCCAGAGCCGCACAGATCCGTGAACCATCAGGCACCTGGGACTAAATACTCACTCTGGCTGCCTTTCTCCGGGATCAGACAAGGAGAAGCTGTCGCCTACACTGCCTTCCAGACTGCTCCAGGGGGCCTCACCTGACACAGCACCCTCGTTGTCTCCTTCCCTTGTCTGTCTCTGGTCTTCCATCTCCTGTGGATGTTTCTGGAAATGCTTCGTAGTAGAAATCATCCATGTGGCTTTGAAGGGCCTGAGTCAAGGGGTTCATCTTGCCTAGGAACCAGCAGAAGTTGGCTGGGCCGCACAGGCTGAGCGAATATTCCCTTGCCCCCTGCGTCTCCTCCTCCTCCTCCCCTTCCTCCTCCTCCTCCTCCTCCTCCTCCATCATCTCCAAAGACACATGCCATGGTCCACGGCATGGGCCACTCGACGCCACCCATTGGCTCCCTGTGGCATCAATCTGTCACTTTTTTTTTTCAAGTCTCCATGAAAAATAATTTGCAACACCCTCCCCCCGCTTTTTCCCCCAGTTAAACTTGGGCTCCAGTGTTCAAGGACTCCCAGGGATGTTTCTCTAGCTGACAGCTTTATGGGGCAGTAGCTGCTGATGTTATATGTGTCTTCAGATAGGCAGGTCTTTTTATACTGTGTGTGTCCCCATAAAAATGATTGGTTTCATGCTGTTATTCTAATACTGCTGTGATTTTAACATGGAGGCCGACAGTCTCCGGAGACGGGTGTCACAGCCAGGTTCATAGAGGGGGGGGGGCAGATCCTTTGGTCTGTGTCTGGAGGAGGCTGAGGCCAGCAGGGCTCTGTCCACAGGCAGGTGGGAGTTTTTGTGTTATTATAAAGATAACGATGAATACGTGGTAGCATGGTAAATAATCAAAACTGCCTTAGAGGCTGGATAAAACCGGAAACCCAGGAAGAACAGAGATGAACAGAGGCCAGGGGAACAAGGAGACACACAGAGACTCGCAGAGGATGTTATTATAAAGATAACGATGAATACGTGGTAGCATGGTAAATAATCAAAACTGCCTTAGAGGCTGGATAAAACCGGAAACCCAGGAAGAACAGAGATGAACAGAGGCCAGGGGAACAAGGAGACACACAGAGACTCGCAGAGGTAGAGCTGGAGCAGGGGAGAGCAACCGCTCCAGAGGAGACGGGAACAGACAGACAGGCGGGGATGAGGAGGAGACTGGGAGAGGTGCACACACACGCAAAGCCTGGCAGACCCCAAGCCAAACCCAACAGTGAGACAGACAGAGGTGGAGAGGAGACCACCGAGGGCAAGAGCAGCAGACACACGCCAGACACCAAGCAGCACAGACAGAGGACGAGGTGACAAGATGATGGGAGGCAGGAACAGGAAGACAATTAAAAGGAGCAGCAGGTAGAAGGAGAGGAAGAGGAAAAGAGCGAAAAGAAGGAAGCCAACATGGGCTGGCAGAAAGGGGGATCCCTGGCCACACAGAGCCTGGAAGTCAGAAGCAGGGACTGGAGACCCAGACCTCCTGATCCAGTCATGGCCCTGCTTTGCTGGCAGCTGAGCAACCTCAGTTTTCTCATCTGTAAAACAGGATGGCACAGGCGCAGCACCCCATCTGCCCTCCATCTGTGGCCCTGCATCTCTGCAAGGCTCTGGGATGGGAAGCCCTCCAGACTGCTCCTGATGACCTGGCCACCGGGTCTTCGCAACCTTGCGGAACACCTTCAGTTTGAGCCTGAATCCACGGCCTGCTTCCAACAATACAGACTAGTGAAATAAAGGGCTGTCGCTCCAGCATTATGTGGCAAATGCCTGTGGCTTCAGTCTTGCTGGCACCATTTAGGGCTCGGGAGCTTTGATCTGGAAGCTGCAGGCTGTGGTTTGAGAGAACCATGTGGAGAGGTTGGTGTCCCAGGCAGAGGCCGCCAAGGGCCCAGGCCGCCTGCTGTCACATGAGGCATCACAAAGGGCCCTGGCGGTGACCTCAGCCACTACGGCCTTAGAAAGACCCTCAGCCTCACCCAGCAGAGTGAATCCAACTCCTGACCACAGAGAAGCTCATGTTCGTCACTTTAAGCCCCCCGTGTGTGGGGTAATGTGTGGTGCAGAAACTAACACTCAGTACAGATCTTGGCTCCTGGAAGTGGGGCCTACAGTGGTGAAGAGGGGCCAGTGTGCTCCTGCCTGTGGAGGCTGCGGGTGTCAGAGTGTGCGGGGAAGAGCAGAATTGGCTCCGACGGGCTGTCACTGAGATCTGCATGTGAGGACAGTGAGGGTTAGGGTCAAATGGAAATGAGCAGCGTGTTATTATAAAAGGGACGATTCTGCCTAGGTGGTGACAGAAAGTTCTGCGACACTCGTGTCTTCAATAGCATGAAAATAGAACAGCAGCCAAGGAACTTGGCCAGAATGGGGAGTGTGGGATGAACAGAGTGGCCCTTGAGTGGCCTTGCTTTGCATTGCTTAGCACTGTGGACCCCCTCGCCTTTGTTTGTTTGTTCACAGGACTGAGGACTGAACCCAGGGCCCTTGCACTGAGCTACATTTCCAGTCCCCTCCCCATTTTTTGTTGTTGTTGTTGGTGGTGGTGGTGGTGGTGTTGTTTTTCTTTGCGACAAGGTCTGGCTAAGTTGCTAAGTTGTCCAGGCTGGTTTGAACTCTCCATCCTCCTCCCTCAGCCTTTCAGAGTGCTGGGATTACAGATGTGCACCACCATACCCAGCCAGGCCTACCACTTTTCTAACAGTGCTTTCTATCACTACCATCGCCTGCCACCACAAACCACTGCACCGGTCTGCTCTCTGACACTTGACACCTAATGTGAGTCTTGCTGGGCTCAAATCAAAGTATCAGCAGCTGCATCTTTTCTGGAGGTGCTGGGAGGTGAACCTGTTTCCTCCAGAGCCTCTTCTAGTTTCTTGAAGCTCTCTGCAGGCCTTGGCTCATGGCCCCATCCTCTGTCTCCAAAGACAGCTCTGAGGCAGCTTCCAGGCTCTCTCCGGCCCCTGCTTCCACCGCTGTATCCCTGTCCTGACTCAGACCCTTGTGATGATGCTGGGCCCCCTAGGTGTTCCAGGCACCTCCCCTAGGCAAGATCCTGAACTTACACTCCTCTGCCCTTGGCCAGCACCTGGGTATGTTGGAGACATGCTTCTGTCTTCCGGGCCATTCTCACCGCATCTATCCCACCCTCATCTGTGCATTATCCTCTCTGTTCCTGAGGTGCCGTGAGCTCCAGGGAGGCCGGGGCACAGGGTGGTTCAGCTCTGCCCGAGTCTAGCTTTAGAGACATTCCCTCTCAAGCCCAACTCTGCTTCTTATCAACGAAAATCACTTCCTTTTTCACACACTTCTGTTTCCTCACTGGGAGGCAGGACGTTGACTCCTGTAGGCTCTGGGATCGCTGCTGGTTACAGTCCGGATACAGAGTGCCCCCAAAGGGTGGCTGCTGAGGGGCTGTCCCTGCCCAGCAGTTCAGAGGTGGCGCCTTCACAGCGTGATGGGTCTGAGTCTCTGACCTCACAAACGGATCAACCCACCGACAGCAGGGGCTGGCACGGTTGTTCTCGTGACAACTGTCTAACCCTCTGCTGTCCCCTGGGTGCTCCTTGGTCCTCTCTGCTCCCTCCTGGCTCCGTTCTGGGCTCCTCGCACAGCATTGCCCTCCTGAGTCAGCCACACCTCCCACTCGGTGGTAATAGAAGTTAACACTTGTTAAAGGTGTCTGCACGCATTGTCTGCTTTAATCTCTAGGGTTCTTGGAGGAAGCTACCGTTGTTTCTCTCCATTTTACAGATGAGGAAACTGAGGTTCAGAGAGGCGGCGTGATTTACAGAAGTCAACCCAGCTGGTATGAGAACCAGGATTTAAACCCAGTGAAGCCAACTCTAAAGCTTGGGACATTAACCAGCCAGTCTCCCGCTTCTCCAGACCCGAGGTGTAAAGTTAGGACACAGGGGCCTCCTCAGGGATCTAGAAGCTACACCATCAGGGGCTTACCCTGTGCCAAGCGTGTCTACACACTTCTACCTTCACATCCGGAGAAGGAAAGCATTAGAGTTCCATTTTACAGGTCGGAAAACTGAGGCACAGGATGGGAAATAATCTGCCTAACATCCTCAGCTGAAACCTGTGCTTGCTCACTGCCCACCCTGTAAGGAAGTGCGTAGACATGCTCGGGGCATGGCAAGGTCCTGGCGGTGCAGAGCTGGGCCCAGCTACTGGAGACAGAGCCCAGTGACAGCGGCCCCCGGGAGGACACACAAAGGAGGCAGAAGTCTCCACAGGGTCACCGTGGCTGTCAATTCCTCTTCATGCTCTTCACCCCGACCTCTCCAAAAAGCAAAACTCACTGTCGGCCTCCACCCCAAGAGAACTGTGTCACTGTCAACAGCGTCGTTCTCTGAGCCCCGTAACCTGCTACATTGACAGAGCAACAGCCTGGAGAGTATTTCGAGCCCATTTGGCAAATGTAATTAATTCCATCAGCATTAAATTGTCTTTTCCTAATTGTCCACACGGATGCCCAGGCAGGAGGAGGAAGGCATAGAATGAGAAGCCATTAGTGCCTCTCCTTTGCCAGCCACGAGCTGTCTGGCTGCTCACTCAAAGCTCTCCCGGCGCTGTGCTGGAAACCGAATTTGTGTTCCTGACACACCCATGTGCAAGAGGCCTGGGGAGTCCGCTGGGCACCTGCTGATTCGTCTGAGCTTCTGGCTGCACCTGTGGGCAAGGCCACCCTCGGGCTGGCCTGCTCCTCCTCCTGGGGTCAGGCTATCTCTGGACAGCGTGGCAGGGAGAAGACCGGGACAGTTACACCCACGGGGTCCTCACCTCTGAAGCCCCACCTGGCTCATTCTGCTGCATTTCTCTCCTGAGTTCCTGCCTCACTTCCCTCTGCCACCTCCCTGGCCATTCCTGACCTCAACGTAGCCACCCTGAGCCATTCATGCCACCAAACCAGCAACCTAAGCCGCTTCCCTGAAACGGTCCCTGTGCCTCAATGTTACACCACAAGACACACACACACACACACACACACACACACACACACTCGCTCACATACACACGCACGCACACTAAATAACATCAACCAGATCCTCTCTGCATTCATAGGGATCCTGGATGCAAAAGATGGTTCCCCAACTCAAATCCGCTCAGAGAAAGTGGGAAAACAGCCGTGGTCAATGAGAAGTCTGAGAGGGAAGAGGCCCTCTGTCCCAGCTCTGCTTCTACCTGGCTGGCTTTATCCCGCAGTGGGCTGTGTGGCCCCTGCAGTTCTGGGCTAACACCCTGCTGCCTTTGCAACGCAGCCCAGAGAGGATGTGTTTCTCCCAGAGTCCCCGCAGGACCTCAGCAGGCTCATGTCTGTCCCCTTTTCCAAAAATCACAGTGGCCAGAAGCCAAGATGTACAGATTGACCTGCCTGGACTCAGGTTCGTTTCTAGAGCTGGAGGAATGGAGGGAGAGGGAGAGCCCGGACTTAGCCACATGGATTTAGGGGTGGGAAGGGAGTGCTCTCTGCAAAGGGAAACCAAGGAGCTGCTCCTGGCAATGGAGTCTGAGAGGCACAGTCTGCCCGGGGTCTTGGGCGGGATTCGGCTCGGTGCACGGAAGGGGCCCGGGGCAGGAACGTGTAGACGGTGGTGTGTGCAGAGAGGCAGAGAAAGCCTGGCTGCTGAGCAAAAACGAAATAAATGAAATGTCCAGGATGAAGAGCAGAGGCACAAAAGTCCTCCCAGGATCACTGAGCATTTTCAACGTTCCAGCCCCAGCGAAGCCAGACCTTTCCAACTCGCCCAGCAACTCCAGGACAGGAGAGACGGACGGTGTCCTCTCAGCGAGCAGCACTTCCAGGTCCCCTTCTTGGCACCACTCTCCTCCTCTCAAAGGTGTCTGGTTAGAGTAAGGCTGAGCCTGTTTCTCACACTGGGAAGTGAAGGCTGCTGTGACCCTGGAACTGCTGAAAGCCGTGGCAGAGTCTAAGGAAAGCGGCGACGACAGATGGGGACACTTTAAAAACATTGTTTGAGCTTCTGAATCCAGCCGTGCCTGAAGCCAAAGTCTAACTGGTGAAACTATGCAAAGCAACAAATCCTGATCTGTCCTTGTGCAAGTCACCATTGGAGTCGCTGTCGGCAGCCATCCAGAAGGTCCTGACGAACAGACTCTCCCACAAGCCGTGTTCCCCACTTTGATTTCTGCTGTTGGCTTGGTCATCCACAAAGAAGCAGATTGGAGCCGAGTGAAGAACAGGAGCCTGAGAGAGCAGTGGTCCCGGGCCTGTGACACATCTACCCGCCAGCTCCCCCTTTCCCACCTGAGCCAAGTCTGACCAAGGTGGGATGGGGTCCAGAAGCTTGGGAGTCAAACTCTCACCTGCATCCTCAGGCCTGCGCCACCAAGCACACCAGGAACACAACCGCAGGTGAGAGCCCAGGGGACTGCCTGGACCCTCCCGCCCTTGGCAGGTAGGTCACGCTCCGCCTGGTGTGTGGATTTGGCAGCCCTGGAACTCTGCTCCTGGTACGATCCTCCTACCAGATCCAGGTCCTGGGACCACAGGGTGCCAGGACATACCAAGGCACAATGGCCATGCCTGTGAGGTGCAGAGGTGCCTGGGCTAAGGCGAGACAGCCTTGGCATTGAGACAGCTGGGCCATAACCAACTCTCTCAGCCCTCTGAGACTCTGGAGATGGGGTGATGCCCACCTCAGGGGAGCAGCCAGGCCCGAGTGAGAGCAGAACCAGCACAGTGCCTGGCATAGGTGCATGCATGTGGCATGAAAAGAAGGAGACAAAGGAGGGAGAGGGAGGGAGGGAGGGACTAATATAATCCTGGGCATGCAGTACACTCATGAGTCTAAGCTCCATCCCCATGGGCCTCTGTGTCTACCCTAGAAAACCTGGGGTAAATGCCCAGCTCAGACTTCTCAGCACTGTCCACTGCCACCAACGTGGGAGCAGCCAATTCTGCTCACACAGAATCTATTTTGTGCCAGGTCCCAAACTGGTGTGAAGTCAGCCCAGCCCACAGTTGTGTTTCCCACGACCTGAAAGGAGTTTAAATATCCAAACAACTCACCCATTTTTAAATATTGGAAAAATCACACATCAGAATCTTTTTTAAGAATCTGAAGATCTAGCTGAATGTGGTGGGACACACCTGTAATCCCAGCACTCTGGGAGGCTGAGGCAGGAGGATCACAAATTCCAGCCCAGCCTGGGCAATTTAGCAATTTAGCAAGACCCTGTCTCAACATAAAAAAATGGGGGTGGGGGGTGCCTAGGGATGCAGCTCAGGGCAGAGGTCATAGGTTCAATCCCTAGTGTCACACACACACAAATCTAAAGATCTACATTTACAAGATATGACCAAAATTACAGTGAACGGAAAAGCAGCTTGTAAAATCATATGACAGTGTGTCCAACTTTTTCACCAAATCAGCCACAGTGCAATTTATGGCTCTTTCCTAAAGTCAAAATGACCTGAAAGAGAAATATTTCGAATTGATTCAACACATCAAAGCAGTTGAAACAGCACAATTAAAGACATAAAAAAAGGACTCACAGAACTGTCTCAGAAAGTGGCAAGAAGAATGGAATAAGAGTTTTAGAAACAAAGGGGACTATTTTAAGAAAAGTTAATAGCAATGTATCTTTTACTATAAAATTTTTTAAATGTAAACACTGAATATTTTTTATCACACCTTGTACCAGCAACAAACAAGTAGAAACAACTCTAAGACAGAACACCATTTTCAATTGCTTAGAAAAATGAAATAGAATAAATTTGACAAATATCACATTGTTTATATATTGAAAACTGTGAAACACAGAGAGATGGAAGAGCTCAAAGAAGATCTAAATCAATGGAGACATACCATGTTCATGGATTGAAGACTTCTGTTCTCCCCAAATCTATACACAGGTCTCACAGCCCTATCAAAATCCCAGCAAGACACTTTCAGATATAGACAAGCTTACTCTAAAATGTACAGAGAAAGGCGAAAGACCTATAATATCAAAAAGAGTTGTAAAAAAAAGATGAATAAAATGGGAGAAATCATACTACTCACTTTTAAGACTTAACTGCTCATTGAGAGAGAACAGTTTGGCAGAGGAATAGATGCATAGATCAGTGCAGCAGAAGAGAAAGACCCAAAAGTGGCCCCCACAAGAACTGCCAGCTAATTCTGGGGGGTGGGGTACACTGGGGATTGAACCTAGGGCCTTCACATTGAGCTGCATCCCATCCCTTTACATTTCCCTTTTAATTTTGAGGTGTTGACTTGCTAAGTCACTACAATGCTGAGCTTGAACTTGCAATCCTCCCATCTCAGCCTCCCAGAGGGCTGGCATTACAGGCATGTCCCACCAAACTGGGATTGGACTGCTGGCGTTTTTACAGAGGAGCAAAGCAGTTCCATGGAGAAAGGACAGTCCTTTTAGTAAATGATACCGAAGCAGTTGGACCTCCGTAGGCCTAACAGTAAAATTCTGAGACAAGGGCTTTTACTCTATTTCCTAGAACAGTAACTAGCACTTTTAATACACAATTGACAAATATCTGTTGAATATTGGCTAGGTTTTGGCACTTGGTGTCAGTCATGGTTCTAAATGTTTGACTCCTTTAGTCTTAGCCCAATGAGACGGGTGCGTCCGCTACCCTGGTGAGACAGAAAGGAAATGCGGCACCTAGAGAGGGCGCTAACTGCCCGAGTATCACACAGCACAGCAGTCAGGCTGATACAGGAAGTACAGTGCGTGATATCCTGGACCCTCCTACTGATTTCGTGGGTGGAGCCCAATTTGTGACCCTGGACAGTGATGAATTCCCAGCCCCTCTTCCAGCTGGCAGAGGGAAGACTGTAGTTAGACTGAGAGTCTGCCTGGCCCCCAGGACCCCTGCCACTGTTCTCAAAGCCTTTGAGGTGCTGTCCTTAGGCTGACTCACAGAGTCACGGCCACCCCTCCCGGTCTTTCCTGAGTCTCTTTGCATCTGTGGCTTAAATGCCAGGGCTCCCAGTGGGGTGCTGTGCACGGAGCTGCTCATTTACTCATTAATTTGCTTTCCGTATTTCCAAACAGCAAGGCAAATCAATACTGCACGAGGCGATTCGTCTTCATCCGCACACATCCCAGTGCTTCTGGCCGAGGTCCCCATAATGGGTTCCTGGACGCTGACGAATAGGATTCTCGGAGACAGCCACACCGCCTTAGCAGATTAAATCATTAATATCGGCACCGCCATCTCTACGATCCTCCCTCACCACAGACTGCTCCTGGCGCTCAGTACACTGCTTCTTATGCAGTGGACACAGTAAAGATGAAACTGCCGCTTCTGAGAGGCGATGGGCTGCAGCCTTTGAGATATTGATTTTTTTTTCTGCATTTCTAAAATCAGGCATATTGCCCAGAGTTCATAAATTCTTCAGCGGGGGGCTGAATTCCAACTCGCTGAGGATTCCACCCACACCAGGTGCCAGAGGGTTTTCTTGTCTGCCTAACAAGGGGGTAGAGGTGGTTTCCTGAAATTCAGTTTACAGACACACAGCACCTCCTCTTTGCCAACGAAGCAGGCTGCAAGCAACACTCGGGGAAGCCTTGCAGTGGCCGGAGGGGTGGGAATTATCAGCAGCTTTTCCCAAGAGGAAACCAGTGCTCTGGCACCACCCCCCATTACAGGGAATTTGATTGCAGGGTGCCTAACCCCACAGACTGTGTCCTCGGCCCGCTGGTTCCGTCGGGGGATCAGGTAGAAAGGCAAATGATGTCAGTGCTACAGACTGGGTGTTCCCCAGGACTCGGATGCTGAATCTGACCCCTAATATGATGGTACTTTATTAACTGCAAGCTTTGAGGTATTTTCCTGGCCTTCTAAAGTTCATTATATTGCCCAAAGTTCCAGAAATTGTGACTGAGATTTGTGAAGCCTCTGGGAAGCTCTGAGGCTCCAGTGAGGTCCTCAGGGTGGAACCCTGAAAATGGAATCGGTGACCTTAGAAGAAGAGACCAGAATGTTCCAGAAGGTGAGGACTTGGGTTTCCTTTTTCTCTAGGTAACCTCACAGACCCAAACTTCCTCACCCTCCCAAACTGGAGAGTTGAATGTATTTCCTCTTAAATTTCAGGTTTATCTCTAAGTGAGCAGATGATACACACTTAAGGCCTTACAATTTCTGCCACCCTCCTTAATTCTGACGTTGTGGCTCAAAAGTAACCATGGACTACAGGTAAATGACATGACTGGGTTCCAGTAAAACTTTATTTATAAAAATAGACCATGGCCCTAAGACAGAATAGTAGGATGGACATGATCAGCCAATGTATGCAAATATGTAAAGGTCACAATAAAACCCATTAATTGGTGCAATAAATATGCACTAACATTATAATAAGTACATAAATAGAAATTGAAAAATAGCCACATACAGACTTTTTATTGATATACATTGTGATATATAGTAACCGCATTCATCTTTGGGAATTTGGCAAATATACGTAACACATCTTAATCAGTTTTAGTTCCCCTTCCCTTCCCAGGTTTTCCCTCTCCCCCATTCCCAAATCCCCTTCCCAGCTCCATACAGTCAATCTCTTTGTTTCCTATCTTCCTTGCTTTTATTTTGCTCTTTAAATTATTTATGTTTGCAGTTTTTCATATAAGAGGAAAATATGCACTATTTAGCCTTCTGTGTCTGATTTATTTCACTTAGCATTATGATCCCAAAGTCCATCAGTTTTCCTCCAAATGACTCATCTGTATCCTTCTTTGGGGCTGAGGAGTACTCCACCACATTCATGCCATGTTTTCTTGATCATTCTTCTGTGGATAGGCATATAGTTTGCTTCCAATATTTAGCTGTTATTCATTGGCCACACAAAGACTGTACATGAAGTTCATAACAGCATTCATCACTCACAATAATATGAAAAGTGTTTGGGAAACAACCCAAAGGTCCAACAAATACATAAAACAGGCCACGGGCCCATTCTGGCGTGTGGTCCAAATCTTCCCCATCTGGGTGACGGGCCTTCGGGAAGGGCTGATGGCCTGACAAGTCCACCCAGTGGGACTGACTCCCGGGAAATGTCAGCCCAGACATGGAAGAAGCAAAGTCTGTGCCAGTAGAATCAGTGGGAACGCAAAGCCTCTTCCAGGGCATGGAAATCCCTCTGGGAATCACCCAAGGGACACAGCAGAAAAACACGTCTGAGAAGAATATAAGGAAAAGTCCTCACCACTGTCTACAAGGAGGGAGCTCCTAATGCCCACCCTGCCCCAGTCTGTCCCTCTCCTCCCCACACACCCCGCTCAGCCATGTGGGCTCCTCTGCTTCCTCAAGTGTCGGAGCTTGCTCTCACCCCAGAGTCTATGCACCTCCTGTTCCCTCTGTCTGGATGCCACCCCTCCTGGAAGCAAAAACCTTGTGTGAAACAGAGACAAACCAAGGCCCTCCTAAGGCAGCTAGCCGACCATGACCATCATGAGTTCAGGCAAGACCAGCCAAACCTGACCCAGACCCACAGAAAACGCCAACCAAACTGTAGACTCTTAAACAATCATAAATCTTGGTGGTTTTCAGTCTCTTCATCTTGGACTTCTTTCTTACCCAGCGGGAGCTAACTAATGCAAACAGATTGTGTGCCCAAATTGCTATACTGTACTAACACAAACGTGGATTCTGTCTGCAAGTTCCTCGTTGGGAAAACAAGAGACTTAGAAATTTTAGGTTACTCACATCCACTCACTCCCTGGCTCTGGGGCCTTCTCTGGGAGATGCCGCCCCCGTTCTGGGCAGTGAGTGGGAATGGGATGGCTCATGACCTGGCCCTGGGCAAGAAAGCCACCCTGAGCACACGTTCCTGCCAGACTGGAAACAAAAGGAGGAATAATTCCTTTTTAGTGAGTAACTATGACTTCCACACCGAAAACAAGGCTCCTGTCCTCACCTTCTCCCTGTAACAGCTCCTTGACCCGCCCACCTCCCTGAGCTCTGTTTACTCCCCTGTCTCTCACATCCATCTGGTGACCTTTGCTCCATCTCCAGCACTCTGTTCCACGCCCATCCTCCCTCCCTGGACAACCACCCAACCAGCCCCCTGCTGTAACCTGTGCCTCCTTTCATCATGGTCCCTCCTTACCAGCAGCCAAAACCACAAGCTCACCAAGTTGTGCTCCTGCTAAAACTGACTTGTCAATCCTCTTATGATAAATACCGTGGATTGGCTTCTCTTATGAGCAACTTTATGTTCTCCTTCATTTTCTCCGTGCTTTGCCTTGATTACTAGAACAGATCAGATCAGGCTTCCCATCATCGCCACCACAGGGCCTTTACACATGCTATTCCATCTTTCTAAACTGCTCTCTTGTCCACCTATACCCACCTACCTCCTTTCACTCCACAGATCTTAGCCCCAATGTCATCTTCTCAGGGAACACTTACTTCATCTCCCAGACCAGATCGAATGCCCCTATGATGCACTCCTAGGTCATCTGTGTAACTTGACTTCCTGAATACATATTATTGTCAACATCTTAAAGAATGAGTGTGATCCTTTGAGAAAGAAGAACGAATACACTTTAACAAACTCACATCTCCCTTAAAGCAGTCCTGGGGCACAGGCTCCATTGCTCTCAGAGTAAAAAGCCTGCTCCAGACTCAGAGACGCCTAAAGACGCCACTCCCTGGGCCTTCTCGTCCTCCTACCCTAAAGCCACAGATACACCAGGTGACTTCCTACCCATTACCAGGAGGTGCCAGATCCTGCCTTGGCTGCCCACCAAATCAGTACCTCTTCTCACTTCTCTCTGATTCATGTCACAACCATCGGCCCTGTCCCAGGCCATTTGGAGCCATCTTGACTTTCTTTGCCAGCAGAAAAAATCTTGGCCAGAATGCACAATTCACCACCCAGGCGCATTTGTCTGCCCTTCTCAATCTCTCTTCCTCTGCGTGCTCATGGCACAGGACCGAGCCACCACCATCACCTGCCCAAGTTACTGCGATCACACGTGCGCCAGTCTCTCTGCCTCCACGGCTGCTGGGCACGGATACCAGCGCCTCCCTCCCTGCTCACAGCCCCTCTGGGACCTCACAGCCCTCAGCTGAGACCCAGAGCCCTCCCCAGCTTGCAGGACTTCCCAGTCTGTCTGCAGCCGCTCCGCAGCCTTTCCCTTCCCCACTCACTGGGCACATGCAGCCCAGGCGGTCTCCAACCTGGTGGAGCCTTAGAATTGGCTGGAAAGCTTTAAAAAACACTGGTGCCTTTGGCCTCTTCCCCAAAATGACTGAGTCAGGGCTGAGACAAGCGTTTGCAGTGTTTGAAACCCTGACTGCAACATGCAGCTGAGGCAGGAGCGCTTCTCTCACCCAGCTAAGCGGCCGGGAGCCCTGCACAGTCCCGTGCTCTCCTGTGCCCCACACCCTGCTTCCTGGGTGACATCAGGGGACCATTTCAGGCCCCAGCTTTACTGAGCTCACAGGGCACCCCCAGTTAGAGCTCCCAGAGCGCTCCTCCCTGCGCCACCCCAGACATGGGTGACCTTGTGGTGTGACCTGGAGAAGGACCTTCCCCCCCCATGACAGCATCCAGATGGGGCTGCCCCTTAGAATGCTTTGATGAATGGTCATTGTCCCCCACTGGTCATCACCACAGGACTCTGTCATCTTTTCACTTCCCACTCCCCTCACTGTGGTTTGACGCCTGGGCATCGTAGGTGCTCAAGAAATAGTTGTGAAGTGAATTCATAGACAGAACACGTGAGAACGGAGCACCCACCTCGACCCCACTTGTGCAGGACAGCTCTCGGGAGCAGACACAAATCAAACTGAACTTCTTGCGGTTTTGCTAAAATGCAATTTGCCAAAGACGTCCTGAAAAATGGATTTAATTAGGCCCGTTAATAGAGGAGTCATTGTTGGCTAAGATTTAAAGCTGAGGCTGGGAAAGGTATGGATAATTTTACTATTTTAAATTATACAGGAGGTTATTTCTCACTCTCACCTTAATGATAAAAATGCATCTCAATGGATGCGTCGAGCTTTGGAGGAAATAAAGCCAGAGGTAGAGGAGAGATCGGATGTCGCGAAGGAGCAGCATCAGAAGCTCAGGGATGCGGTTGGCTCCACCAGGGGTGCCCCACAGGGCCGGGGTCAGTGGCGCTACATGGCCAGGGCCCATCACGCTGCCGTGGGTACAACTGCGGCAGTGAGTCTCCTCCTGGTTCCCAGAGCCCCGGGGCCCTCTGCGTCCCCCTCTCCCCGCCCACCACTCGAGAGTCCCCTTCCACGTGGTGCTGAACTCAGACCCTGGAAGGCACAGGCCCTGATTCCTCAGCTCCGAGATCCTCAGCTGCCCAATCACGGAGCCGAGTAGAGGACCAGTTTCAGGGGCTTCCGACCCGAGGGCTCTGGAGCGCCCCTCCCTGGGGACCCAGAAAATGCAACTCCATGCATGACAGGGCGTCCTGCATTGTGCACATGTCTGGAGCTGCGCTACTCGGTGGTGCCTGGACTATGCAGGGTGAGGACAGGGCCCGGGCACTGGCCTAGGCGCACATTTTCAGGGAAGGCCAAAAATCACAGTAGTCAGTATTTTAATATCAGAAGTATCCATGATGAATACAACACTGGACTGCTAACCAACACAGCATGGCCTGACTTACAAGAGCTGTCCTCCCTCACCCGGGCCCAGCTGCAGTTCAGCGGGGACACAGCTGCACACCAGGCAAAACCTCCCCCTCTTGCACATGGGGAGGAAACGCAGAGCGACATAAGAAAGCACAACACAGAGGGGTGGCAGAGAGGATTGGGGAGAGAAAGAAAGCAGCGAGAAGGTAACTGTGTCATTGGTGCCTCAAAGCCCTCTCCCTGCCCAGATCTGCACACGGCTCCCTAGCCGGATATGGTGGTGCGTGTCTGTAATCTCAGCACCCTGGGAAGCTGAGCCAGGAAGATCACAAGTTCAAGCCCTGCCTGGGCAACTTCAGAGATCCTGTCTCAAATTTTTTTAAAAAATTAAAAATAAGCTGGGTGTAGTGGCATACATCTATAATCCCAGCACTCGGGAGGCTGAGGCAGGAGGATCACCACAAGTCTGAGGCCAGCCTGGGCTACATAGTGAGTTCAAGGCCAACCTGAATTGCATAGCAAGAACCTATCTCAAAAAAATTTTTTTAATTAAAAATGAAAAGGGCTGGGGATATAGCTCAATGTGAAGGTCCTGGACTCAATGCCCAGTGCCACAAATGAGATAAAATGACAGATCCTAGCCCTGTCACTCACTTTCTCTTAGGCAAGCTGCGGGCTCACCAGGCTGCATGCTCACACTTTACAACCTGAAACCTAAAAATCCTACACCATAGTGTGTGCGCACTCGTGTGTGTGTGTGAGTGTGTGTGTGTGTGTGTGTAAACACTAACACAAAGCTAACTCACATCCAGGAGCAATCCCAGCACATCCAGCCAGCGCTAAACCCACTGTGTTCTCTGCCTCCTTTCAGCCATCGAGGGGAGAAGAGGCAGGGGAGAGGGGACACGGGGACATTTCTACCAAGTGGAGGCTGAGAGGAGATCAAAGGCCACCCACCCACCTGGCTCAGGCCAGTAAGTGGGGGGAGAATGCAGCCTTTGAGATTCACAGCACAAATCCCAGCCACAGCACGCTGCCCCCCAATGGAAGCCATCTTCTGCCTCTAAGGGACCCTGATGGAGACCTGATGTGGGATTAGAAGGTGGCTCCTGCCCCGAAAGGCCTGGGGTGAACTGAAGATGTGCCTCAGGCAGGTGCCCAGGGAGTGCGCCCTCCTCCCTGGGTCCCCGGCCACGCTCCCAGGGAGGGACACGAGCAGCGGGTGAAGTTCAAAGGCAGCTCACTGCCTCCTTTCCTGACAGCCTATTTCATGGATCACAGAGACGCAAGTGCAGCTGCTTATTCAACAGAGGAAAGAATGAATTCATTTTCCTTCCTTAATCCCCGATGTGACCTGCTCTCTGATGATCTCTCCTTTCCGAGGCTGCGGCCCTACCTGAGGACTTTCAATTTGGCCAGAGAGAGATTGTGCAGTCATGACAGAACATCCTGCCCACGGAGCGCTGGGAGCCGAGTCGCCGCCGTGCTGGTAATAAGTCCAAATGAAAGATATTATGTCACCTCGTTTGAATTAAACAGATGAACTACAGTCCCAGACCATTAAAAATGAACCAATCTGCTGGAAGGCTTCCAAGGGCTCGGTGCCGAGTGCCCCAAGAAGGTGCCAGGCTCCCACAGGGTTTATATCCTCATTTTCTGCCAATAATTCCTCCTCTCTGGGAACGTGGAGGGATAATTTGATGTAAAGGCCACCGGGCGAGCTCTGGGCTGGCTCCCCGCAGCAGGGCCGCGCTAACTGAAGCTCCAGGGGCCCGCGAACTATCCCTCAGCATTGTCTTCTCTTCTGGGGAGCTCAGGTGTGCTGTGCACCTGCACCTCCAAAGCCCCCAAGGGAGGACCTTTTACAAGCAAGGACACGGAGGCTCTGGCCTCCGGGGTACTTGGGGAGGCTGGGTGCGAAGACACGGGGTGCCTGGGAGCCCGGTTCCCAGCCCCGCCCCAGCCCCAGTGCACTTCCTGTCTGAGTTCCCAGCTCCGGCTTCCCTGTGACTCTGCCTCTCTGAGACCCCCCTCTTCCCACCGGCATACCTGAAATTAGGGGGTCACCCTCAGGGTTAGGCTGCCCTGGGACTGAAGCTCAGCTCTGCTGCAGATGAGCCACAAGGAGCTAAGACACCTCTCCCGCCACCCTCAACCTCAGCTTCCCCCTGCAGCTCGGCATTTAATAAGCAGGGCCTGGCCCACACAGATGGCCCCGGGCCCTTCACCCCACAGCGCCCCGAGACTCCACCCAGTGTGCAGTAACACCCTTCTGCTTATAGGCGGCAGCAGCAGCAGCGTAAGATGTAACTGCTCCCTCCTTCGCTCCACCCACTAAACGAGCAGATCCACCTGTGTTCACGGTACAGCAGAATGGTGGGAGTTGCTTGCCAAGCCTAAAGCACCTTATTCATTTATTCACTCAGCAAGACTTGGAGGGACACCATGGCCTCGCCTAGGCGCCAGGCACTTGGCAGTGGCAGGACAGGCTCCCTGGTCTCCGGTCCTCAGTGGTTGACATCCACTAGCCCCGCTGACAGCAGGGGAAACTGAGGCTAAGCGGGTTGGATAACTCGCCCGTGTGGCACAGCTGGGAGAAGGAAGAGGCTGGATCTGGCCCCAGCATCTGCACTGCGGAAGCTGACACACAGCCTGCCGGGAGTGGGGCCGCCTGAGTCTCCTTCCACCCCTGGACGCCCCACCGGGGACTGGGAGTCCCGGAAAGGGCCGGTGTGCTGGGGCGTCACAGAATGAGCCTCCTGGTGCCATGGCCTGGGATGAGCCCTGCCTAAAACACAAGTCAGATTCTCAGGGGTCTCCTTGGCTAATCTGACTCCACTCCCCTTGGGGATCTGATCCCTCTGCTTTGCTCAGAAACGTCTGCACGGAAACTGAGAGGTGCCTCCCATATGCCCCAAGCTGGGCTGAGACACTAACGTCCTTCCTGGATCCCATGCTCAGCCCGCCCACTGGCCGTGGCAGGGCCCCATCTCCCTGTTCTCTCCTGACCTGTGGTGGACGAGGAAACAGGGCCTTCATCCTCCTCCAGGACTTAGGAACTCCAGCCCTCTCTCCTGGGGTCACAGACTCCGGGTCCAAGTCATGGCCCTGCCGTCTGTATCGTGACGGGATCTGTTTGGCCCCATCTCCTGAGTTCCTGTATCTTCACTCTGGTGCTGCTACCACCTTCAGGGAGCACAAGGTAGGGCCCTGGTACTTGGCATTTATTGAGTGCCTGCTGTACCCCAGGCCTGGCATCCTATAAGCCTCCTGACAGCCTAGAAGGAGTCACCTCCCATTGCCAAGGAGGCTACTCTTCCTGATGCCCCACCCCGTCCTTGTGGGCCCTGGGGTGGCCTTGGGGACACCAGGTGCTGGCAGGCTCGTTCCTGGCACCTCACCTGACCTGTGTCTGACTCAGGTCTGTCACTGCATGACAAGCCCTAGGAGGAGCACCGGCAGCCACCTGTCCCTGTGGGCCCAGAAGATGCCACTGCTGGGTCTGTGCCTCGGTGGGGCTGGGAGCCCATGGTTAAACATTCCAGCCTGAGGTGCATCAACATGAGTCCAGGGACCCCACAGGAACGAGCTCTGCCTGCCACACTCCCCCAAGTGCTGTTCCTGGATGTCCTCCCTCCCCTGCCCTGCTGCCCATGCCTTCAACTGGGCCCCTTGAGGTCACCGCCGAGTAATCCACAGGCACCCACACCCCAGTCTTAAAGCTTAGGAAGCTTGCCCAGGATCACACAGCAAAGAGCCTGAATGTGAACACGGAAGTGTGGCCTCGTGTACCAAGTGCCCACGCCTGTCCTTGGGAATCCCCGTGCCCCTGCCCACTCCCGCACACCTGGCTCCTCTTCCATCCTACCCTCACCCAACACACAAGGAGGACCCGTGACTAAGCGTGTGCGGCCGTTACGCCACAGGTCACAGGATGCTGCAAGACAAGCCCTGCTCAGGGACAAGTGCATCCTCGGTGGCCCTCGATCAGCAGGACGCCCAGGTCTGCCCCCCCGCTCTCCCCAGCCCTCACCGCCTGGCCCCACTGCTCCGCTGGAACTCTTTGGGATTCCCCACCTCACTCGGTGAAAACTGTGAAGCTCCTCCACAGCCTGCCTTCCCTTCCCAGCACCTCCGAACGTCTTCCTCCCCTCGCCTATGCTCGTTCTGACAGAGGACGCAGCCTGGGGCTTTCACACTCACACCCACCCTGCTCTGTCGTCCTCTGGGCCTCCCGACATTTATTCCCACAGCACAGCAGGGCAAGTGTGTTTGCTTTCTGTCTCTGGCTCCCTGGTGGGCCTAAGCTCACAGCAGGCAGGAAATTAACAGTGCCTAGAGGGGAACAGGGACTCAACATCTGTGGAAGGAAGGGGACTCGGAGTCCAGGGAGTGCGTGCTGAGTGAATAAACAGCATCTCTCCGAGTGGGGCTCGAGAGTGGCACGGCAGCCTGGGGAGCTGAGGCCCCACACAGCGAAGGGCTTCTATTGGATTGGTGGCGGGGAGCCGAGGCTGGAGGCCTGGGCCAGGGCCAGCGTCCGGCGGGTGATCTCTGGGGTTTTCTTCCCTTTTCTGCCTGTGAGAAAGCATAGCCTTCGCATCCCGGACCTCACACTGAGGCTCTTCGTGAAGGTGCTGAGCAAGCGTCCAGCCAGGGCCTGCTGCGAACTCTGGGGCAGCACAAGTGTGAGTGCATGGGTGTGCTCTGCACAAGGGGCACTCGCGTGTGGAGACCTCATGCTGCTGCCGTGACAAGCAACAGCCCTGTCTCAGGGTCTTAGTCCGAGAAACAGTGTGGCCCAGACACAAGGGCCTGTGTGGAGGGAGGGGGTTTTCTCCACCAAAGAGAGGACCTTCCCAGAGGGTACGCTTACGGGCCCGGCCTAGAGAGTGAACATTCCCTCGGCCTGCATTCCACAGCCACCTAGAGGCGAGGAGGGGAAGGGGGCTTCTCCTAGGGACAGAAGTGAGAAGGTCTGATGAACCCACAGCATTGTCTGCTGCACCAGGGAAGGGAGACCCTTGGTCTCCAGGACCCACAGACCGTGGACTGTAACCAGGCTTCCGGCATGAGCCTTGGCTGCTGGGTCCAGCGGTCACCTGCTGTCTGGGTGAAGAAGCTGACGTCCACTGGGAAGAGACCTGGGGAAAGGGCACAGCGCTCCTGTGTCCAGAGGAGGGCGCCTGCAGGCAGAGAGGTGAAGACTGGGAACAGAAAAGCAGCCTGGCGATGGTCCCCTGTGAGGCGCAAGCCCCAGGAGGAATACCGGCCACCACCTGTCCCTGTGGGCCCAGAAGATGCTACTTGAGCCATAGGGACCTTCGTCCCCGGAGGATTCCTGGGCAGGCTGTGACCTCGGGCACAGCACGGCAGTGGAGGCAGGGACAGAGCCTGGGTGCCAACCTTGGGGGCTCTGTAGGGGACGGGCAGGTGTGCACGTGCTGGAACACACAAGCAGGAACTGATACCAGATGCCCAGAGTGGCTGGAGGACTCAGTGGACCTATGGCCTCACTGGCATTCACAGGCTGCAGGTGCAGCAGAAGGGCTCTGAGACTGCAAGAACTTTGCCATTCACACTAGACCAGTCTGGAGCATTCACCCCAGTACAACAACACAGCAGGACTGGGTCAGGTGGCCTGGGGACGAAGGGTGTAGTGTGGGTGCCAATGGGCTCGCCATGAATTCCTAGCTCTGGGACGTCTGCCCTGCTTTGCATTTGTGCAGGAAAAGAGCCAGTTCGGAGCCCCGCCTCTTGCCTGGGAGCCTGATGCCCTGCCTCTCCCGTGCCAGTCCTAAAGCTCCAATCTTGTCCCTGCCTCCCACAGCTGCTGGGCCCCCCCAACCCCTTACTCTAGGCATCACCACAAAGCCATCATCCCCTGGAGGGAAGCACAGGGTCATGGGGACGGGAAATCAGGTGGTGAGAAGAGCCCCTCCCCAGCCTGGGAGAATCGGGGTTCCTGGACAGAGGGGGTCTCTCTGGGGAGAGAGGCTGCAGGGCCTCCAGCAGTGGGGAAAGAATCCATAATAAAGACAACAGTGATACTTAGCGGCCAGGGTGCGGATGGCTGTCCAGGGGCTGAGCCACTCTGTCTCCAAGGAGCTCCTTCCTTCTCAGGCTACCCTGTGTCCCAGTAGAATCAGATGCTGTCCTCCAGCTCCTCCAGACTCAGGCTAAGCACCAGGCACCACCCCCACATGAGAAGGTAAGAGCTGCATCACCTCTTTCTTCTTCCTGATCTTCTGATCTTTCTGTGTTTCTGATAAACACTCAAGAATCTGACAAAAGCCAGAACTCTTTCTTTCAGGGACAGAAAACATGTGGAGCTCCTTGCAATTTTTGCATATCAATTCAATGAATTCTCAAAGCCTTTAAAACCCACTCGAGACCTCTTCACAGATCAATGAATCTCTTAATTTATTCAATCAATCACCCCTATAAGGAGCTATTAAGTATCTACTAATAATTGATACATGGGTTACTTTCTATGGAAGGCACCTGTTATGGTTTATAACTGGATGTCTCCCCAAAGCCTCATGAGCTCAGAGGCAGGTCTTATAGAAGGTTCCATGGGGGTGCTACAGCTGGCTCGCTGTTAGGAGGTGGGGTAAGGTGGTCAGAGGCGGGTCACTGCAGGAGAGCTGGAAGGGTGCGTCTCCTTCCCAGCTTCATTCTTGGCTCTCCACTTCCTGGCTGCCATGATGTGAGCAGCTTCCCTCCGCCAGACCCTGCCTCTGTGCCTCTCTTCTCTGGAGCTGGCCAGCTATGGACTGAATAGAGGAGCCAAACTAAACCTCCCCTCCTTTAAATTGTGGGTGCCAGGTATTGTGTCTCAGCAATGAGGAAAGTCACTAGGACAATGCCACTACTTCTTCAGGGTTGCCATTACGGTCACGTGGGAAACACGTGGGTGGCTGAGCCACTCTGCCCAGCATGATTCTTAATGTCAGCTGCGTTCTGCAGTTACCGGGAAAGATTTTTTAAAACTCTTCCTCCAAAATCTCATCTTAAACCAGTTAACGCTGGACTTCTGGCGGGGGCCCAGGCAGCCCTAGGTGATTCTAACAGGGCACAGAGTCACTGTCCCAGACAATGCCGATGTGGTTTTTGTTAAGTGTCCTAGGTGATTGGGATGCATAAGCCAGGCAGTTCATTTATTTCTTCATTTAATCACCAATTAATAAGTATCTATTATGGGCCAGGCAGTGTGCTGGACATTGGAGGCAAAGAAATCAAGTTTATATTCTGATGGAGGGAACTGACCATAAATACATATATAACACATAATGACGTCACAAGGAACATAAAATAGCAAGGAGCATTAAAAAAGGTAGAAGGTTCTTCTTGGTGAATCAAAGGAGGCTTCTCAAGAAAGAGTTCCTTAAACTCAAGCTTAAAGGATGAGAGACCAAAGGGAAAGCATTCCAGGTGGTGGGAATAGCCTGTGCAAAGGCCCTGCAGCAGGTCAGATCTTAGAACATGAAAACTGGTGTGACTCTGAGGATTTCCCTTCAATGTGGGGAAGGAGTAGGGTATGGCACAAAGTGAAGCTGAGAAAACCAAACCAGCAGGGCCTTGAAAATCTGGCAAGAGATTTGGAGCAAACTCCTGTCTGTGGTATTCTCTCCAGCCTTGTAACTACCTCAGCAAGGAGGCAGGGGCTGGCACAGTAGTGCAGCTGGGAAGTTTTTCAGGAGGGTGGAGCTCGCCTCCTGGGCTGTGGGCCCCCTTCCACCCAGCTCCTCCCTCCAGGAAAGGCTGCTGATGTAACTGACCTCTATGACAGCAGCATTGTTCTTCCTGGCACCTCGCAGGCCCTGTTGCCATGGGGACAAAATCAGCCAATCAGAACGCTGTCTTCAGACAGCGCCATATAAATGGAGCCACCTCTCCCCAGAGAGGCCAGTCACCACTCAGAGGCCTCCCAGGGCCACCTCCTCCTGGATAAGCCAATGCCATTGCCCCCCATTGTCCCCAAGGCAGAAGAAGGGGGCTCTTCTGCCTGTGGTGCTCTGGGGGAAGAGCCAAGCCCATGGTCACCCAGCTTAGAGCTCCAACCGCGCCAACAGCCAAGCTATGCCGCCGTCGTTCGGGAATCCCTGAGAGTCTCCGGCAGCACCCTGGCCAACCCGCGCAGCAGGCAGAGCCTGGTTCATAGCATGCTCTATCCCAGACTGAAGGACCAGAGCAGCAGCAGCCTGGGGAGCAGCGGCTACGCAGGGGATGAGGAGAGCAGCAGCACCAGCCTGGTGCGCGGCCGTCGAATCAAGCGGTTGACCAGAAGGCTCAACACCCAGGTGGGCAGTACTCAGAGCAGTCAGTTGAGCGCTGTGATCACTCCTGGGCCACCACAGAGCCCACTGTGCAGGAAAAGCTCAGGCCAAGGCCCCAGCACCAAGCAAGCTGGAGGGGAAGAGCAAAACCAGCCTGCCGGGCAGCAGTAGCAGCAGCCTGAGCAGCATCGGCTCCCTCAGCCCGGGCAGCAGCTTCCTGACCTACCAGGTGAGCAGCAGTGGGCTGCTCAGCACCTCGGCCAGCCAGGCCTCCAGCCAGCCCAGCAGCAGCCAGGGCCTCTGCACCAGTGGTGGCGGGCAAAGCACACTGAGCAGCAGCACCAACCTCCAGGAGGACAAGCCCAGGGCCAGCGGGACGGACAGCAGTGAGGCGTCCCAGGGCCAGCAGCCTGCCCAGGCACACGGGCCTTTATAGACCCCAGCCCTGGGGTCCCCACCAGGAGCCGCAGGCACAAGGGCCCTAAGATCCACGCTCCGCCCACAGAAGTTGCCAACACTGGCCTTCAAAACCGTGACCACGGCAAAGCCTTCGAGGGAGAGCCCTCCCTACGCACAGCGGCCATCCGCAGGCAGTGCTCCTGCGGCCGGACAGCAGTGCCGAGCGTCCATGCCAAAGGCCTGTGCCCAAGGGCAAGGCCACCTCTCGGAGCACTGCTGCCAGTGACAAGAGCGGTAGCAAGACCCATCCAAGCTGGGGGAAGAAGGCCACCAGCAGTCACAACAGCCAGTACTGCGAGCCTCGTGATGGAGCCAGGCACGTCTGCAGGGGGCACCACAGTGGCAGGGCCAACGGAGCCGAACCCATCAACCCACCACCAGAAGGTGAAACGATCAGAGGGTGGAACACTTTGTAGTGAAAACATCCTAAGTGCCCAGCACCATCAACAGCCAACACCAATCGTGCTGAACTGAGAAGAAGCGAGCAACCCCTGCCTGAGTGTCCAAGTCCAGGAGCAGCAGCAGCGCCCTCCATGGGAACCCAGTGCATCCCAGCCCCAGAGCACACACTCCATAGCAAGCACAGGTCACAGAGCAGCCCTGTGGTTCTTGCATCCCTGAGAGCACAGCCCAGAGGGGCCACCCCGGGGTCATCAGTGAATGCGTCTAGAGAACCCTGCGGGCTGCATCAGGGCCCCAGTCCCTGAGGAGTGTCATTTATGGAAGAGTCCACTTCCTTCCGAGCACGGTCCTCCTGAGGGTGAAGGCTCCTGACACCACTTGTGTCTCTGTGGTTCTCAGAGAGGCCCAGGGATGAGAGGAGGAGCCAGGAGCTGCCCTTCACCCGCAGGTTGGAACTGTGCTTCCTGTGGCCGACAGTGGGACAGAGACCAGCCCAGCCAAGTGAAGCCACCTGTGTGGGCGGGGGGAAGGTGGCAGTCTGGGCCCTGCCCCTGCTCAGGACCCAGAGCTCCTTCCTGCAGTGACTCACAGATCAGGGAGCAAGAGGGTCCTCGGGGGCAGAGGCCACGGCCAGCCGTGAAGATGCCCACTGGGTGCCAGGAGGAATGCTGAGGGGACACCAAAGACAATAAAGGCATCTGGGGAGGTCACACGTGTGTGGCTCTGTGTGTGCAGCCCCAGCCAGGGCTAAGGCGTGGATGGGCGCAGACCGCAGAGAGCTGTGGAGGCAGCTCAGCGTAGCACAGTGCTGCCACTTCCGAGTGGGCAGAGTGCCGAGTCTCTATTTCCTTTCCTGGCCCGCCTGTAAAGGGGCAGCGGTGTCCATCCTGTTTCACACAGCTGCTCATACGGAGGAGATTAGCATCTTCAACAGAAGGTCGGGTGGGTGCCCCTTGGAAAACATTTTCACCCACTTTTCTCCAGTGGTCTGAGTACTCAAGATTCTGGACAGACAAATCACCTCCTACCCTCACCCCTACCCAAGTATCGTAGTCCACTAGCACTGCTATAACAAAATACCAAAAGCTAATGGCTTACAAGTAATGGAAGTTTATTTGTTTTTCATAGTTCAGGAGCCTGGCAGTCCGAGATGAAGGCGACCACTTGACACAGACGATTGCCTTTGCACTGTAACATCATTTGGGGAAGAGGACAGGGAGTTTTCTGGGTCAGCTTCCCATACTGAACAGCCACAGACAAAAGGAGGGGAGTTTATCTGGCTCACAGTTTCAGAGGTTTCAGTCCACGACCAGCTGGATCCAAAGGAGAAACATCACGGTGGACACGGCAGGTGCGAGCCGCTCCCCTCGTGGGGGCTGGACTCAGAAAGAGGGCAGATGAAGTATAGGAAGAAATGTGTCCTCCAGCGGCACGCCCCAGGGACAGACCTTCCAGCTAGAAACACATCAGTGGATTAGCTGAGGAACGCAGAGCCCCCGATCCAATCACCTTACCAAAGCCCTGCTCCAAACACAGAAGACTTTTAGGAGACATTTCAGATCAGGACCGGAACAGACACGAATCCCACTCACAAGGGCTCTGTCCTCATGACCCTGTTGCCTCACAAAGGCCCCACCTCTCTACATCACCATATTAAGGGTAAGGTTCAAAGGGGGTCCCAGAGGTTCAGCCTGGCACCAAGCAATTCCTCGTCTTGTGAAGGTGCAGCTCAGAAGGCGTGGCCCCTCCCTCATCCCTTTCAGACATTCCCCTTGCATTCCGGCCTCAGAGGACACACAGAGCAAAGTGAGGGGCACAGCTACATCGGACAGATGCACTCTGGACCCCTTCACACTGGAGGCCGCAGGCTCCCGGACAGGGTGTGACCCAAGCAGCTGCCATGTGGCACCATTGTGACTGCCTCCTCCCATGGCCCTGGGCAGCAGATGGGGTCCCAGCACCTCTCTCCTGTTTCTGCCGAGCCCCTGGTACTACATCTTCTCTGGAATATTGGGGGGATGTTATGGTTAGGATCTAAAATATCCCCCAGAATTCTCGTGTGTGTGGAAGGTGACTCAATCCTGGGGCGCTACACTCGTCAGTGATGCCACCCATGAATGAACTCACAGCTGACTGCTGTAGGAGGTGGGGCCTAGTTGGAGGTGGTCACTGGGTCATGAACTGGAAGGGTGTGTCCTTGTCCTCCCTTCTCTCTCTGATGCTTGGCCTCCCTGGGTTGAGCACCTTTGCTTTTGCCACACCCCTCTGCCGTGCTGCCTCTGCCTTGGTGTCTGCCGACCATGGACTGAAACCATAAGCCAAAGTAAACCTCTCTAAATTGCAAGCGTCAGGTATGGTGTCCAGCAGCAGGAAAGTAACTGAGAGAGAGCTCTTATCAAAATACACACGCCCAAGCTGCCCCTGGCAACTTGGACTGGGCAGCACATCAGCATGTTTCAGATTTCCCCAGGGGGGTTAACTTTGCATTATTGTGACAGGACTGAGATAATCAGCTTCTAAGGAGGAGACATTTATTTTGGCCCCATCCTTGTTTACTTGGCCCTCCTGCCGGGGGCCTGTGGTGGTTCAGTACATCATGGCGGGAATGTGTGGTACAGGATGTCTGTGGACCACTAGGCAGGTGGCAGCTGGGGAACACAGAGGGAGGGAAAGGGTCGGGGTCCCAGTGTCCCCCTCAAGGCCACACCCATAATGACCTAACTTCCTCCCACTAGGCTCCGCCTTCTACACCTCCCACCACATCCCAGTAGTGCCACAGGCTGGCAACCAAGCCTCTGGGCGACAGCCAGGACCCAGACTACCGCTGCAGGAGGACACTGTCAGACCACACTGGGAAAGGCTGCCCTCCGCGTCTTCTCCCCCACAACCCACTTGCAGCCCCTGGGGTCAAAGTCAGCACACACTAAGCTGGGGAGGGATACAAGGGAGTGGGCTGCAGCTCAGGCAAACCGAAGGCGTGTGTCTCACCTGGAGAGAAGCCAGGAATGCAGAATTTGTGTGAGACCTGGTTTTTAAATACAAGTCACAGATTCAAATTCTTTTTTTTTAAGGCAAATGAAAACATTTCTGAAGGCAGGAGGAGGCTCGTAGATCCATCAGCTTCTGCTTCTAAATACACAACAGAGCAATCTTTCTGAAACAGATGTCTACTGTAGACCTCCCCTGTTTAAACACTCCAGCATTTTCTCAGAGCCCAAAGGGCATGGGCACCACTGTCCGCTTCCTGAGTGCTGCACCCAGAGGGTCACAGGCACCGACCACCTACAGCCTTGGGGTCTGGCTCCTCACACTCTCTCCAGGGTACTGGACCCACCGCGCTGTCCATGCTCGGTGCTGGAGTGTCACATGCTGCACCCGACATCCGGTGGACAGGCCTTGTTTCCGGTTTGGAGAGATTGTGAGGTTTCTGTGCAAACGTAAGCTTTCCCTTTCATCGGGATTGAGATCTAGGTGCAGGAGTTCAGATGGCGTGGGAAACGAGGAGGACTTTGGAAGTAAGGACGTGGACCACCTCTCCTGGCCTGGACTCACTGTGCTCAGCCTGCAGACCTCAGAGATTCAGGAGGAGGCAGATGGGCGACACCTGGCAACCACAGGCGGGAGCAGCTCTCCGCCCTTGTCGGGTCTGGTTCCCTGACAGTGTCAGGGCAGGGGCTGGTGCAGAGCAGGCCCTCAGGGAATGTGTGTGTAGGGAAAGGGGGAGGCCAGAAGAGGAACACAGAGGAACACATCCTCCAGAGTTCTGGGGGACAGGCCTCCCTGTGAGCTGAGGCTTTGGGTCCCTTCCCTCACTTAGATCACAGTCACAGTCAGCTCAAAGGTGGCAGGACTTCCCTGGGAGAGGCTCTGAATTGCCAAAAATCATACAACTACATGCCAACAAGAGAACAATGAAAATTTAGTCCAGAAGCTGGGCATGACAGCACAGTCCTATAATCCCCACACTCCAGAAGGCTAAGACAGGAAAATTGCAAGTCTGAGCCCAACCTGGGCAATTTAGCAAGACTTTGTCTCAAAAATTTTTTTAAAAAGCAAATAAAAATTTAAAAGGCTAGGATGTAGCTCAGTGTGAAGGCCCACAGTTCAATCCCAGTACAAAAAAAAAACTAAAACCAGAACCCGGCCCAGGGGTCAGGGAAAAGTCTCAGTGAGGCAGTGGTGGTGGTGGCACTGGTGAGGGCAGACCAGGCAGCCTCTTGTCTAGGTCTTTGCGGGCCTCAGTTCCGTGAATAATTCATCAGGAAATCAGCTTGGGGGAGTGCCTGCCTGAGTCTTAATTTTCAATTCCCCAAATGCTGGCCTATTCTCTGCTGAAACCTCTCAATTATTAATGTTTCTAAAACAGTATTTGTTTTCTCTGCATCTAGCAACAAGCAGAGGCCTCCCAGCCAGTGATCCCTCCCTGGAATTCCCAGAGAGACACTGGCTTGCTGAGCTGCGACCATAGGGGTCCAGGGGTGCGGAGGTGGACAGAATTGCACGGAGCCCATGGGGAAAGGGACTGAAGTGCCCCTAACTTCCTCAGAGCCCCGGGGTGGGGGTGGGGGCCTGGACAGCAGCAGCCAAAGCAATTACTGTACCTCAGGCTCTTTTCTGTCAAACAGGAGGGTAAAGGCTTTGCTTTCACTTATTTACTCTCCCCAAAGTTCTGTGGGATTCGATTTCTCATTCCCACTCCACAGCTGAGAAAGTAAGGCTCAGAGGGCGGCCGCTGGCCTTCCTTCCACAGCTGGCGGGGGACCGTGGGTTCCGGCTCTGCTCTGCGTGGGGCAGAGGCCAGGGCTGTACATTCTCCACCTGGACCAGAGGCGCTGGGGTGGATTTCAGGTGCGTCACGAGAGATGGGAAGTAGGCAGCGAGCGGAACTTTCTGGAAGCATAGTTTATTGCTCCCAAAGTTGGAGCAAGGCATTGTTGAGAGGGAGAGGACTGAGACAAAATCCTGACAAGGGGCAGAGCTTCTGGGTCACTTCCCTCACTGCTGGGACAAAATACCTGACCTCCAAACTTCAAAAGGGAGAGGCTTATTTTGGAACACATTTCCGTGGGGGGCGGGGAGTAACCAGACTTCAGCAGAACAGAAAGAACTCTGCCCTCAGAGTCGGACCAGCCGGGAGTGCGGACGAGATGAGCCCCCCGGGCCAACCCCTTACTCTCTCTGAACCTCGCTTCCCTTTTCTGTGGAACGGATGACCCCAACCCAGGCCTCTCAGGCCTGAGACAGCGGGGCACAGGGAGCGGCCAGCAGGTGCCAGCTCCCCTCCCGTTCTCGCAGTGGACAGTACTGCTAGTGTTTGCAAAAAGACTTGCTCAAGAGGAAGGACTGGCAGGAAACAGTGAAAACAATTCCTTCTCAAGACTGGTTGCAGAGGGGAAACCCACTTAAAACAGCTGCTGCGAAAGGAAGAGGAGGCCGAGGAAAGGGTTGAATTTGGTACGGGACAGAGCACATCTGCCAGACGCAGGGAAGGTCGGGTGGGACCCCAGCCAGAGCCACTGCTTCTCAGGGTCTCCATTCTCCCTAGATCTTGTTCTCTGGTCCCTTCCTGTGCCCCCTTCCCTGTGGAGCAAGTCACCCTGGCTTTTAAGTCCTACGTCACCCGGCTCAGCAGCCTGACCAAGGGTTTTGTAGACTGATTGGCTCTGCCACTGTCAGAAATACATCCTGGACCAATCAGGGCTGAGGGCGGGGTCGCTGAAGGGAAACAGGGCGCCTGGCCTAAACTAGAACCAGGGTAGCATCTGGGAGAGGAGGAGTTCCGGGGGCCCCCCAGCGTCCCCTCCTGGTGTTCCTGCCCTGTGTGGTCCCCCTCTCCCTAAATGTAGTTGGGCAAGGAACAAAACCTGACAGATGCCGTTGGTGAAGACTGGTCTGCGTCCCCTGGCTGGTGGCGTTGCCCTGCCAGGCTTTCTCCCACTTCGCACAAGCCAGCTCCTGGGAGCAGGTCCAGGGTCCTGCTCAGATGGAGACCCTGCCCGGTGAGGCTGAGGCTGCTGAGAGCCACAGCGGTGGGCCGGGAAGCAGGTGGTCCAGAACCCAGCCTACAGATGACCCCAGACCCGGGCTGGAGCCTCGGAAAAGAGCCCGAGCCTGAAGACCCGGCTAAACTACACCCGGCTGCTGGCCCACAGAAATCCTAACACCACACTGACAGGTCCCCCAGGTCGGACCGCCGCCCGAGCAGACCCGAGACCCACAGCCACAGGAGCACAGAGATATCAAGAAGCCAGCTGCCGTGCTGCTCTCACCCCACCCTGTTTATCAGCCAGCCCCAGGCCCGTCACCCAGGGAACACTAAAATTTTCCACCCTCTTAATCAGTGCCCCCTCCCTATCTAAAATGCCCCATATCAAGCCAAGCATCTTCCTCTCAGTGCCAACGGCCTGCTTGCCCTTGGCCCCACTGCATCCAGACTACAATAAACTCATCACATGTTGCTTAGACTTTGCCTACCTCAGTGGTCTCAATCGTACCTCGGTCTGACCTTATGTGTATGTGCTGTTTTAAGCCAGTAAGTTTTGGGGTAATGCGTTAATAAATAACTGTGGCATGAGAGAAAGGAGTAGTAGCTTCACAAACATGAAAGAGGGCATCTCTTTCCTTCAAGAAGTGTGACAACAACAAGTTGTCTGTGCCAAAGCCAGGCTCCCTGTGACAAACTCAGGAGGCCTTCGGCCGTGCACCCAGGCTCGGGAAACCCCCTGCCTGGGTGGGGATTGATGGGTAAGAGCGGTCCGCAGGGGAAGGGGTTCCTCAGAATTAGAACAAGATGTCTTCCCTAGGAACGGTCTTAAAACTCAATGAGAGAAAAAAATAAAAATAAATAATAAATTCAAATATTTTTTTAAATGTACTGCTAATGGTCAAGGAAAAACCATTTAAAATCACAAGGAGAATCCTCTGCAGCCTCACCAGAGTGGGTAAAATTAAAAGAACTGATGCCACTAGATGATGATAAAGTTGTGCAGCTCTGAGAATTTCCACACATGCTAACGTGGTGTGAGGGGGGACAGTCCACTCTGGGAGGCGGCTGGTGGTATGTGCCAAAGCTAAATACAGCCCTGCCCCTTCACCTGGCAATCCAGATGTGACTCCTACGAATATGCATGGGAGAAAATACTGTTTACGTCCACCAAAAAGGACCTATGAAAATGTGCATCACCACCCCAACTTGCAAACAAACCTAACATCCATCAGCAGTAAAATGGGCGAATAAATTGTAATACAGTCATACAATGGAAGATTGCCCAGCGGAGAAAACACTGCCGCACAACAAGATAATGCTTACAAAAGAAGCCATGTGCAAAAGGATACACAGGATCGCATTGCACTTATGTAAAAACACGTCTGTGACAGTGCAGGCTGCAGGTGGATTAACTTCAGGGAGCATCCACTGGAGGGGCACATGGGAGATGGGAGCACTACCTGGTCTGTATCTCGCTTTTGATGGTGGTTATATTTTTTAAAAAATTAAATTGAACACTTAAGATTTGTGCCCTTTCTTATATGTAATTTCTCAGAAGAGAAGAAAAATGTGGGTTGCCAGAATGTGTAGAAATGAGAATCAGTTGCATGACCAGCCCCATGGTCAGCACCGAGTCACCTCTTTCTGAAACAGAGATGTCCTAGATAAGTGGATGGATGATAGATAGATGGACAGACAGACAGATAGGTGATGCATAGATATTTTAGTCAGCTTTCTATCGCTGTGGCAAGGCCTTTGACATACCAAACTTAACAGAAGAAAAGTTTATGTTAGTTCATGGTTTTAGAGGTTTCAGTCCATGGTCAGCTGGCTCCTGGGCAGAAACATGGCAGAAGGGCCTGATGCTCAACTCGTGCAGCCAGGAAGGGGAGGACAGGAAACAGTGTGGGAAGAGATATGAAGCCTCAAACGCATGTCTCCAGGGACCTCCTTCCTCCTGCTGGGCCCCCACCCTGACAGCCGTCTACCTAATTAACTCTCGTGGATAAGATAATCGACCAATGAGATTGGCAGCCTCAGATGCAGTCACTTCCCCAGGCCCCACCTCAGCACACTGCTGCCTTGAACAGCAAGCCCTCGTCCACACAAACTTTTCGGGATAGTTCATATTTACACCATGACAGACACCGTCTATACACACACATGCATGTGCATATTCAGAAACAGAGCGAGAAAACAAGTCTGCTATGTGCTTAAGGGAATTGCTTCAAAGTATGAGGAAGAGATTGGAAAAGGACCAGGCCTGTGGTCGAGCTGTCCAAGCAAGAGGCGGGGAACAAAGATAGAGAGCCGCAGATTTGAGTGCAGCCACCAGGCGCTAGTGTGGCCCAGAAGAGGAGGAGGTGAGGGGGGCTAGACCATGAGCCACCCCCATCTGTGTCTTGGGCACCTGGGTAGGTGGTGATCCTCTCGTCCGGAGATAAAGGAGGGGAACTGTGGGGAACAAGAAGCACAGTGGACCCCATTTTAGGTGAGCTAAGCACAACTCTGACTCCTCTGTTGAGTCACTCTCTCAGGATCCAGTCACCTTCCCAAAGCCACACCCGTGAGCACACGAGGCTTTGAGGGACATCTAGATGTGAGCCACAACCAAAGGGAAGGGAAAAGGGGGAAGAGAGAAAGAGGAGGAGGAGGAGGCTCAGTCCGAGCGCACAGCCCCACCTTCTAAAGATTCCCCCACCTCCTCCCAGGAATGCCCCTGGGAACACATGGGGAGGGGTTCAAGACCCAAACCCTAGCAGCAACAAATCCAAAATTGCCACAGATAAATCAAAGTGGACCTCTAGAAACTGTTCCAGGAAACCACAAGAAGGCTGAGAAAAGAAAATAGAGGGGAAAAATAAAAGAGCAAACATTCAGTCTAACATACAACTGATTACCTTAAAGAAAAGTTGTTTACATACTTAATTAACACACACAGGTGGGCAGAGTGACCCAGCTACCAGTATATGCTGTGTACAGAAATCCTATGCAATGTAACAACGAAGCAAGTTGAAAATAAGAAGACAGAAAAATATGTATCCTGCAAACATCACCCTAAAAAGCAAGATATACTGATCAGATAGAGCAGATTTCGCAGCAAGAATAATTACCAGACAAAAGTGAGTAGAACTAAAAGTAGAAACGGACAAATACTCAATTATAGTTAGACACCAATACTCCTCTCAGTAATTGAAAGTATGATAAAGTAGTTAGAAAAACCACACATCTTGGAAATGCCCATTTGTTTAAAAGAGAAAAGAAACGTTTTCTGAAAGTGACTTTGAAATGAAGTTGGTGGGTAGACTACATGGAGAAGCCACACTTGTGATACTTGTCTGTGTTTGTTCTGTGGGTTAAGAGGACAGCCAGCAGGAGACAGAAGAGAAGAACGTCCAGCACCAGGCTGGTTGCATGTAGAAGGCATTGTTTGATTCATAACCATTGTTTTCTGTGTGCATTTAAGTCCTCATTACTATAAATATATAGATATATATCTAGATATAGATATAGATATAGATATGATGCTAAGTACTTTATTGAACTATCTGGTCTTTTGAGATAATTCCCAAGTGCCTGATACATGTTAAAAAGTAGAAGTAGTAAAATAACATTTTTGTAAATTTCTCTTTGTTAGCACTCACACAAAGTGCTATTTTGTGGGGGGAATAGGCAGACCCCCCTTGAGCAGTACACACTATTTATGCACTGGTTCTCGGAAGAGGAGGAAATGCAGAGTCTGTGCAGTGCTCTTACAGAGAGGCAAGTTACCGCTGTCCCTTAGTCTGTGGGTTTCTACTGTGCTGTGTATGCAGGGTATGGAAAGGATAAATGAGACCTTATACATCATCTAGTCTTCCAGACGTCAAAACAGGTTGCCGGTTCTGATAAAGGCAGAGTTAGTAAACTAATAAATGTTGTACATTTTGTATTAAAATTCCAGGAAAGATTGTCTTTGGAAAATTTGAGCATTTTAGCCCACTGGGTTAGTGGAGAAGGGAAGGGTTCTAGACTAAAATGCTCTTATTTTTCAAGACACTTTCAACCATTATTACATGTGTGCAGTTTAATCGAGACTGCTGTGTACATGTAATGGACAAAATGAAGCGTCTAGTCTCATCCAGAGGTTTAGAAGTGCCCAACGTATATTAAATGCGGCGGTATCACTCTGTAAATATATTTTGGCTAAAGTTCATATGAAATGTCGATGGAAGTGGAATGGTTAGACCACGTCCTGAGCAATATGGTATCATCGGTACATGTTCAGTGATTTGGAGGAGGAAGGAGGGAAGCTATTGCAAAGGTACTGTGCTAGTGTATTTGCACTTGGACCTTCTGAGACGTAATTTTTCTGTATGCTTTGTGGGGTTTGTTTTTATTTTGTTTTGGTACCAGGGATTGAACTCAGGTCCTTGCACTTGCAAAGCAGGCACCAGAACCACTGAGCTAAATCCCCAGCCCTGTGGGTAATGTTTTGCTGTGTGTATAGTGTATATAACAGACACATCCAAACTTTGCAGCATCTAGTCCCTAAGTGTCAAAGACAATGCCAGTGTATACTGTGTCAAAGTGAGCACATTTTGTACACTTTGTGTTGAGATACACGGAAAAGCTCGTCCTCTGTAAATGGATTCTGTATTCAGCCATCTCTAACATTACAGATTCCTGTACTTGTCCACTGGGTTGAAGGCAGAGAGAAAGAAGTGAGGCCAAAATTGTCATACATAGAAAATACCTCAGATTACAACCATTACTGTATATGCAATTTTATTTATCAGTGCTGCATGATAACAGACAAATTCTTACATGAAAAATCTAGTCCTAGATATATAGAAGTGCTTGATATATTTAAAAGTAGAAGTAGTAGAAAACACTTTATAAATAGCTCTTATAAACTAATAGGAAATACTATGTTTGCAAATAGAATAGTTAAACCACCACCACCAAAAAAAAAAGAAAATTAATAAAGATACAGAGAGACTCAGTACTATCAACCAACAGGATATAATGACATTTCTAGAACAATCCACCAAATATCAGCAGAATAGGCATCTTTTTCAAGTGTATACAAAACATATATCCAAATAGCCATCTTCTATGTCACAAAACAAACCTCAATAAATTTAAAAGATTGAAAGCATATAGCATGTGTTCAAAGACCACAGTAGAATAAAACTAGAAATCAATACCAGAAAGAAAGCAGTAAATTTTCCAAGTATCTAGAAACAAAACAGCAATTTTTAAAAATCCATGGATTGTAGAGGAAGTCTCAAGGAAAATTTTAAAATGCACTGAGTTGAATGAAAATTAAAATGCAATATAACAGAGTTTGTGGATACAGCTAAAGCCATGTAGGAAAAGTTATTCATACCACGAAAGGATCATAGTACACAAGAAAAGAGCAAGACTTTCCCGTCTACCAAACCAAACTACCATCTCAAAACCCCAGGGAAAGAAAAAAATCAAAATAAGCCCATTGCTGCCTACCCCCACAAATACACAGATGCACACACACACGCACACACACACACACACACACACACACGCATGCACACATGCACACATGCACAGAAGAAAAGCCAGCAGGGTGGCGTCCTGCGGTAGAGTGAGTACACCTGTGATCCCAGCACTCTGGGAGGCTGAAGCTGGAGGATCACAGATTCAAGTCCAATCTGGTCAATTTAGCACTTAACAAGATCCTATCTAAAATTCTGAAAGAAATTTAAAGAGCTGGGAATGTAGGGCAGTATAAAGGCTCTGGGTTCAATCTAAAGTACAAAAGAAAAAAAACAATCAAATTAGAAAAAGCAATTAAGTTAAAAGTTGATTTCTTTGAAAAGCTCAAAAAAACTGACAAATTTCTAGGAAGATTAACGAAAACTAAAAAAGAAAAATGCAAATTACCAACAAAAGGAATAAAACAGGGACTGTACTACAGACCCTGCAGGCATTAGAAGGGAGACAGTGAAGGAAAACTATGACACACCCACACACACACACACATTTGACAAGTCAGATAAACCAGTTCCGTGAAAACCACAAATTACCACAACTACCCAATCAATATGAAATAGGTAATTTGAACAGCCCTGTAACTATTAAGAAAATTAAAGTTACAATTTTAAAACTCTCCTAAAAAAAGTCTCCAGGCCATAGGGTTTCAATGTAGAACTCTATTAAATGAATAAAGAAAAATTAATGACAATTCTACAAAATTTCTCCCAGAAAACAGAAGAGGAGAGCACCTCCCAATTCTTTTATTTATTGTTTGGGTTTTTTTTCCTTCACTACTGGAGATTGAACCCAGGACCTTCTCCCACAAACACTCTATCACAGAGTTATAGCCTTTATTTTTTTATTTGCTTTTGAGACAGGGTCTCATTAAGCTACCCAGCAGCCCTCCTGCCTCAGCTTCCCATGTAGCAGGAATTATAGGTGTGGGTAAATGCAGTCCATTTCTTCTTTTTTTTTGAAGTTTTTTGGTATTGGATCAGACAAAGATAGTAAACAAAAAGAAACTATAGATAAATATCCCTCATGAATATAGATGCAATGATCTTTAATAAAATGTTAGCAAGTAAATTCAGAAATTTATTTAAAAAGTACATCTTGACAAGATGTAGTTTATTGCAGAGATGTAAGGCTCATGTGATATTTGAAAATCGATCAGTGTAATTCACCATATTAACAGGCCAGCAGGGAAAACATCGTATGGGTCCGTCAATGGGTACAGAAAAAACATTTGATGACATCCAAACCCCATTCATGATTTTTAAAAGCTTCTCAGAAGTTGAAATAGAGAGGAACTCCTCGGTGTGTTAAAGAACTCCACGAAAAGCTACAGCCAATGTACACCTAAAGGTGCAAAGCCCAAAACTCTGCCCTTAAGATGAAGACAAAGTCAAGGATGCCCGTTCTCTCCACCAGAATTCAACCAAGTGCTGAAGCGGATGGCAGGTGACAGCAGGCACACAAAGGAAAGTACAGGTGTACAGATCAGAGAGGAAGGGTCAGGGTGCCTATTGCAGATGTTATGATGGCCTCCAAATCCCAAAGATCCAGCAAATAAACGCTCCCAGAAGTAGTAAGTTCAGCAAGTTTGTAGCACACAGGTACATGCACAAAAACCCCTTGAGCTGCTGTGTACTAACGAGCACACCACCAAAGTTCAAAATATGGTACATTTATAAGTGTACTCCCCTCAAAAAATGAAAAACTTGGGTGTAAAGCTAATGAAACTAGTACGGGACTTCAGCAGTGAAACTACAAATTGTTGTGGCCCCTGGGTGAATTATTTTAGACAAGGTTTGAGACCTCGTGATTTTGGTTAGACGGATGACTGATTTGGGGCAAATACTCTGGGATGCTTCAGCTTTGGATGAATTAGCCTAGACTCCCCGTGGCATGGGAGAGGAAGGAGGAGGATGGGGGAGGTCCCGCTGCTGGGAGAGGACTCAGACCCTGCGTGCAGCTTTCATCCACCGTGCCACACAGGGCCCGCGCTGCTCCTCTCTCTGAGTCTTGCTCTCCCCTGTACACAATGGAAATTCTCTCCTCAAGGACTTCCCGGCTGCCAGCCACGAGTCAGGAGTTTGCTGGGCACCAGTAACGCAGCACAAGTCCAAGAGACTGGGCCTCCACCTCCAACGGCTTCAGTCTGGCAGGAAAGACAGGCAACCAACAAGAGGCGATGATAAGGGGTGGCCAGGACAGGGGACCAGGATGACCAGGGACCACGGGGTGTCGGCAGGCTTCTCTGAGGAGGTGACATTTGAGCCAAGGTCAGGAGATGAAAAACAGTGCTCACCTCCGGGGCATTCGTCAGAACACAATAAACACGGCTGAGCACCATGCCTGACGCGGGGGCAGAGCTCAGAAGCACCCACTCCATCCCCATCCTCTAAGACGTGAGCTCCTGGAGGATAAGGAGGTCCGGCTTGTTAAACAGAACCCTGCCCAGTTCACAAGAAGAATAATCGTTCACGTACAGTCGGGACGGCAGCAGTCATTCCCGGCCCATTTTCTATTGCTAACAGCACAGCAGACTGTTATAAAGAAAAGAGGTAGATTTGGGCTCATGATTCTAGTTCAAGGCCAAGGTCTTCACCCCGAGATGGCCTAGAGGCAGGGGATACAGGAGAAGCCAAGGTGAACCCACTTTCATGGCAAATCCACGCTCAAGATAACTCTCGAATCCTTTAATAGTTCGAAAACTCAGTCCACTCCTGTGGGCAGAGCCCTGATTCAAGGTCTCGCCTCCTACTGTCTTCTGACCTTTTCTGAGACAGGGTCTCACTACATAGTTAAGGCCTTGAACTCCCTGTGTAGCCAGAGAGCCTCCTCCTTTCGCCTCCCACGCTGGGATTACAGGTGCTCAGCCCACACCCAGCTAATATTCCTGAGGGTTAAATCCCAGCCCGACTCTCAGCGAGGACAAACCGTAGCCCCGCGTATCAAACCCTAGCAGGAGCAGTACAAAGAGGAATATACCCTCGGTAATCGTAGTGACGGAGGAGTTTTGTCTCCGTGGTTCAAGGTAGACTTCCTACAGGAAATTCCCTACTTGAAATTTTCTTTGTTCAACGTGTCCGGGTCTGTCCTGCCTCACATGTCTGAACTTGGGGATGTCTTTGTCTCTAGAAGAGTTTTGTCATGTCACCAGAGTGCAAATGAGATATAAACCTCATATTTTAAATCACCCGATAAACATGTTGCCAGCATCATGTGTGGGCCATTACCATGACTGAGCCCACCTGCCAACAAATATTCAAACTCTGTAACCAATAAATGTGTGTCAGATGTGCCTTCTCTGTAACCCCACCCCTCCCAAAGCGTACATCCTCCTCTGCCGAGCACTGGACTTGGCCAGTCTCCCACGTGCAGACACAGACTGGCCCGCCAGTGTTAAATACAGCTTTACTTTCACTGTGTCTCCGAGGCTCCTCGTGTGCCCGCTATCCTCTTGGACAATCGGTAGCAGAGCTGATCCAACTGAACGTAGGGTTTCTGTCCTGCAAAACAACTGAAATGCATTTCCTTAAGCCTCAGTTTCCTCATCTGTAAGGTCAGGATGACATGTCAGTCACAGGGCTGGTGTGAAGACCAGAGGTTCGTGGTGAGTCACAGAGCAGGCCCACAGCAAGCACTGGTTCTCACGTTGACGAGCTTGTCTTTCCAGGAGAATGAGCTCCAGACACCTGACACTTGGCCGCCTGCTTGATGACAGACTGAGGAAGCCACGGGAGCACACAGGCAAGGCCTGTGGCCTCCAGGAGCCTGCGTGGAGCAGTGGCCACTGCACCATGGGGCTGATGCAGGCCTGGGTGCTCCTCTGTCTCAGGCATCTCCAGTCAGAAAATACGAGGTATGATTGAAATATACACTGAATGTTTAAATTAAAATATTCTATTATAGTAAAAGGCACATTCCTATTAATCCCCCTCAAAATACTCCTCTTCACTTTGAACACACTGGTCCCATCATTTGTATGAGCTGGAACAAAAATACAGTGAAGGCTGTCACTGAGGGTCATGCAATGCAGAGCAGGTCGTGAACATCACTGTGTCCTCGCCACCTCGTACACCAGACCTGGCATCCTGTGGCTTGTGGCTCATCCCTAAAGTCCAGACGGCCATGAAAGGGGGACATGTGGAATGGATTCGGGACACTGGGGTAGCCTGATGGCACCACTGAAGACACTCACAAAAGAGCACTCCAGAGCTGCTTCAGAAATGGCAACCAACAATGGGATAAATGTGTCTGGAGCAAGGAAGAAGTGTTTTCAGGAGGATGAGTGGCAATGTATCTCTCGTGGAATCATTTTTTTTATTTAGACATGTACCATATTTTTGGATCACATCTCAGAGACCCTCTGAAAAATGGCTGGGTTTAGCTCAACTAGTTTAAAAGTTCTTGATTAAGACTCTGGTTGGCAGAGAATATCTTTCCAACAACACATATAACTACCAAAAATCAGTATCAATCAATCAAGAAGAAAAACAAAACAACGCAACAGGAAGAGTAAAATGGACGAGGTGTCCAAACAGGCAACCTCAACAGAGACTCAGACGGCTCCTATGAGAAGACAGTGGGGACAGAAACTCAAGCCATGGGAGCCCCCTTCAGACAGAAAATGGACAGACGGCGTTGGACAAGCCGGGGCTGGTGCCTGCTTTCTGGTGTCACCCTGGAAACTGATGCTCGGTGACTGCAGAGAGTGGCTTCACACACCTACGGATCGCACATGAGGACACCCCGTAGTGACCGCTAAGTGAACGTCTTAGAGAAATGCTTATCGACAGGCTCATAGAGGCAGACTTCTGCGCCCTCTCTGCCTGACAGGGATCAGATCTAGACGGTCCCCACAGACCCTGTGTGCCCCGAGGCGGGGCTCCGAAAAGGCGCCTGGGTCACAGGCGCTGTGATCGATCGTCAGCGGATTCCTCCCACACAGGTGAGTCCAGAGCCAAGGGTGCAGCTGGAGCCTGCCCGGCTGGCAGCAGCAGGTCACCGGGGCAGGACCCAGGAGGGGTCGCTCCCTCCTCGCCTCCTCCCTTCTCTCTCTGCTTCCTGGCCGCCATGATGTGAGCCCTCCCCTCCACCAGGGCCTTCTGCCCTGCCATTTCTTTCTGCCTTGGAGCCAGGTAACCAAGCGCTGTAACTGAGTCACAGCACCCTCTCCTCTAAAGTGCCGGCTAGCAAATCTCAGGGACAAGGAAGTGGTTAAAGCGATGCCATCAAAAGATGGGTGGATCAAGGAAATACATATAAGGCGGAGTACTACTCAGCCCTAAGCAAGGATAGGTTAGAGTCATTTGCAGGAAAATAGATGAATCTGGAAACCAGAATATTAAGTGAAATAAGTCAGTTACAGAAGATTAAATATCAAATGATTTCTCTAATATGAAACCCAAAATACAATTTAAAGAGAAAAATAAAGGAGCTATGTTAAGAAGAAAACAAGCAGGTAGACTCCGGAGAGATGGGAAGGGGGTCCGGGGAAGAAGGGATAGGGGCGGGCAGGGGCAGGGGAGTAAACGTGATGAAGCCATGGTGTGAGCATCAGTCCCACCAGCAGGATGTACACAGTTACCGCGTGTCACAAACAGGTGCTACTGAAAACTCTAAAATGAACGTAAGTAAAGACTTTGGGTCCACAGAGCAAAGCCTCCAGGGCGGTGGAGCAGCCCAAGGCCAGCGTGGGACAGCAGGAACCAGCACAGGACAGGCCCAGCTGACCGCTGAGGTCTCTGGGCCTGGGCTGAAGCCTCACCGACAGCGTGAGGAGGCAACTGCACCGCCAGCCCACACCAGAGCTCCTAGAAGGTCTCCCGACATGTCTGGTCCATCTCCTGGCTTTGTGGACGAGGAAACTGAGGCCCAGGGAGTGGCAGCAGGCATAGAGTAAGTGCCCCTTGTTTCCCTGACAGACACACACGCGCACGCGCGCGCGCACACACACACACACACATTCTCCTGCAACTCTGGACATTTCTGACAGCACAGCCAATGAGCAGAAACCGGGATCCCAGCTCAGGCCACGAGGCACCCTTCACTCTTCCGCAAGCTGCTGGTCATTCACTTAATTGCCGCTCTTCTCCAAAAGCAGAGGCCCTCTATGCCCAGCCATGCGCTGCCCGAAGGGACACAGAATCAGTGGCCCCATCCAGCGGAATGAGAGTTCACAGCCTTTGTGAGTCCACTTGGTCACAGAAATACCTGAGAGCAACTTTTGACAAGGTTTATGTGGCTTATGGCTCTAGAGGTTGCAGTCCATGGTGCGTTGGCCCCGAGGCTGCGGCCTGTGGTGAGGCATCGCATCAGGCAGGGCTACACCTCTCATCTCGTGGCTGGGAATCCAAAGGCAAAGAAGGCGCTGGGCTCCAGGACCTCCTTCAAGGGCCCTGAATCTAACTTCCTCCTGGAAGGTCCCACCACCCCCTAGGAGCACCACCAAGCTGGAGACCAGGCCTTCAGCTCGTGGCCCTTTGGGGGACACTCCTGGCACAAAGCACAGCCCAGCCAGGCAGTCAGTCCAGGTGGAGCCCACGTGGCCCCCAGGAGACGTCTGAGGAGACGAGACATGGGTCCATGTTCTCGGAAGGAAATGCCAGGCCTCGGGGTCTCTGAGCACAGCCTCACAGGAGGGGCACGGTCAGGGACACAGAGATTGAGGGACAGGCGCAGCTGGGGCCGGGTCACCACAAACAAGGCATCTAGACAGGAGGCCAAGGCCAGGGCGGTGCCATGAGAGCCCCTCGGTGTTGTTCTGATGCAGTAGGGCTGCATTTTCTTTCCCATTAGGTGTGGCCTGTGACCAGCCTCCGCCATGACGTGTGAGCAGCAGCAATGAGTGTCCCTTCTCAGGGGGCAACGTGTGCCCTGCTGCTAGAGGCGCTGCCCCCCAGGAACCCTGGGCAATGACAAATGGGGCCGTATACGGAACGTGAAGCATTTTTAAGGAGGAAATCCTTACAGTGATGACCACTGAGGCTGACGCAAGGCTCCACGGCGACACAACGCAGCCTGTCCTGACTCATCCCGTCACGGCTGGGGACATAGCCCAGTGGTGAGCACTTCCACAGCACGTGCAAGGCCTGGGTCCCACCTCCAGCCCAGGGCAGGGACAGGGAGGGAGGACGCACAGTGATGAGATAGGGACAAGCCTCCGGCAGGGACACAGCCCCGGTCCGGCCACCATCACCATGGAAGACAGACAGGCAAAGGCGTCAGCTGCCTCCATCTTCACTGCAGAAACTTCACTTGATTTCCCTGGAAGGGATCCGGGGATCTCTCCCTCCTTCTCTTCATTGTGTTCTGAGGGTCCCTTGTTCCTTCTGTGGAGCCTGCATTTATCCCGAGCTCTGTCCGCTCCACCGAGCAGCCATAAACCAGGATCTGTTGCGAAGAGAATCTGCAGGGAAGAGTCCAGGCCAGGTGTGCAGGCACAGAAGGGGCCCCGCGCACAGAGCCCCCAGAGGGGAGCTAGCGCCCCACCCACTCTGGGGTTCCAGAGCCCCCAAAACGGCTGAAGATGACAAAACCAGCCTCCTGAATCCACAGGGACCATATCTCAGCCAATCTAAGACACGGCTGATTGTAAGGTACATCTTTATGTACCACTAAGAAAGAAAAAACACTGCCAATTAAACAGAGACACAATGCTTTCTTATCACTTAGAATTTTTATTTTATATGTGTTGAAAGGGCCCTCTGAGTTTTATTTAGACATCGATTTTTATCATATATCACTATGCTATGCAGAGAAAGTGGAAAATACCAGCAAAATAAATTGGCCACACCAACCTCAAACATCTTCACATTCAGAGCTTGATTCCTGTAAACCTCCTTTCAGCTGTGAGTCACTGATGTCTGTGTTTTCCACACAGTAACCCATTCAGGGCATCACGAGCACAGGTGAGGGAAGAAACTTTTCTCAAAGGGATGCTCCAGGATTTCCCTGGAGGCTGCATTTCAAGCAAAAACTCACCAGGGTCTGACACTTACATTTTTTAAATCTTGCCAAAAGACACCAGGAGGTGACAACTCTTGTCACAGGACCAGAAGGCTGTTCGGGGTGAGATGCCGCTGATTATAAGGTGAACCCTGAAACACGTGGGCGGGGGGTGCATCCTTAACCAACGAGCTCTGCGTCTGCCTTTCCTGACTGCCACGGCAGAGAAGAGGCTATGTTCGGAAAGGCCTAAGTTCCGGCCACTATGTAATGTGTGAGTCTGCATGGGCTGGGATCCACTGCCATAACAAACAATCCCCAAATCTCAGCACCAGTTTGTCATCGTGCCACAGTTTGGGGCAACTTAGCAAAGGCCCCCATCTCTCAGGACCCCAGCAAAGCCTCACCTGCATCCCACTGGGAGGAGGGAGAGGACAGATGGTCACAGACTGGGTCTTCCCTGCTTTGGTCCTCACTTCCAGGAAGTCACATGGCCCTGCCCATCTGCAAGGGCCTAGATGCATGCACCTCTTCCCTGAGCCCAGGCACAGGCTGAACCCTGAGACGCACCTGCACCATGCCTGGTTCAAGTCATGCAAAACACCCTCGCTCCTCCCCACCCCAAAAGGATTCAGCTCTGCTTCTTCTGGTTTCCAGATCCTCTCCATTCACTCATTTCATTCTCTCCCCAAGAGGAGAACTTCATAAGAGCTAATCCCTCCCTCCCTGAGCTTCTGCCTCCTGGTGGTCCTGAGTTCTAATCCCAACTCCTCCATATACTTGCTGTGTGACCCTTGGTAAGTTCACAGATCTCTCTTGGCCTCACTTCACTTGTCCATAAAATAGAGTCTCAGAACTCCACACCCTGGAATGGGCCCGGAACCAAGAGGAAATACCAACGAGGCACCTGGGCCAGGAGCCTATGACAAGCTTGAGAAGGTGCACACCTGTCCAAAGGGAAGTAAGTCGTGCCTGCTCTGGCCTCTAGTGCCACGTCCTTCAGCTTCTGGTACAAATCCCTATCTTTGTGTGGAGCCTACCAGGTTTCGTGGTTTTGAGTTGGAGGGGTGGGGGGTTGTTTTGTTTTTTGGTGTTGACAACTACTTCTTAGGAGAAAGCATTCATTCTCCGCATATTCTCCGCACATCCACCTGAAGGCCTCGGGATATTCAGCCAGTTCACCAGTTCCGGCCCCATCTGGTCCATAGGAAGTGGAGTGAGGACGTTTCCCCTGTAACAAGACGACCCTGGACCAGGATTCTCTCTGAGCTGTGGGCGCCCACAGTCCTGCCTGGACAGAGCCCTGTGGGCCCGATGCATCACTGTGTTGCACCCCCAGAGCCACCGCACAGCGGGCTGCATCCGCTGACCAGGCAGCTGGCCTAATCAGAAGCCAGCCCTAACTGCAGAACAGGGCCAGAGCCTCACACCGCACTCTGATATGTAAATTCGAGCCTCGCCTGGGCAGCACAGTGACTTAGCAAGACCCCAGCTCAAAATTATACACATGCACACAAAATTATACACACACACACACACACACACACACACACACAC
>NW_022900946.1:2568056-2569886 GCF_012274545.1 Fukomys damarensis | reverse complement strand
ACAATACACACACACACACACACACACACACACACACGCATATCCGGAAATGTAGCTCAATACAACGGCCCTGGGTTCCATCTCCCTTACCACTGGCTGTCCACCTTGCGCTGATCACTTTAACAAAAAGACGCCCAAGCCTGTGCCCACCTGGTCGAGTGCTCCCCGCCGAGCCCTTCCCCATCCCGGATGCTGCTTTTCTACTGCTCCCCCACCCCCACCCCCCCGCACAGCCCCGCGAAGCCCTCGGTGTGCACTGCCCCACGCGGGAGCCAGGAGGAAACCCTTACCACTGGCTGTCCACCTTGCGCTGATCACTTTAACAAAAAGACGCCCAAGCCTGTGCCCACCTGGTCGAGTGCTCCCCGCCGAGCCCTTCCCCATCCCGGATGCTGCTTTTCTACTGCTCCCCCACCCCCACCCCCCCGCACAGCCCCGCGAAGCCCTCGGTGTGCACTGCCCCACGCGGGAGCCAGGAGGAAAGCGGTGTGGGCTCCGAGGGGGTGTGATTGATGAATTCCTGGCGAGCCGGAGGGCAGGAGCAGGGGCGCGATCTGTCACCCAGGAACCCCCCTCCCCACTCGCGAGCAGGAGGCCGACGCCTGGGCCCCGGGCCGGGCTTGAGCTGGGGGACCCGGCGGGAGTCACGCCCCGCCAAGACTTCTCCTGAGAAGGGCTTCTCCCCTTCCTCTGTAAAAAAGATCCCGAGGTGGGGGCGGGGAGGAAATGGCTTAAACTAATTTAAACTGTGTCTGCCGCGGGCAGCAACACGAGGAAGGTTTTTCTTTTCTTTTTACCCTGGAGGCTCCGGGAAAGACTTCAGAGCAGCTCTTTGCTGCCGCCCAGTGGCTGCGGATGGGACCTGCGCCGGCGGACAGGGCTGGGAGGCCAGGCCGGTGAGCGCAGGGTCTTCTCAGGGAGCTCTTTACGCCCGGAAGCCGTGAGTCTGGGCTCGTCTGTCCCCACTTCCAGGTAGGAAGCTGAGGTAGTGCCGGGGTTGGAACCATAAGGCCCGTGCAGAGCTCACTGCCCCAAGCTTCACCCTCCCGCCGGAAGTACGCGCGCCGGTGCTCGGTCCTGCTCGCAAGGCGTGGACACTGTCCATGGTGTCCCCAAAAGGCATGCTGTGTTGAGAGCCTGGCTGCTGATGGCATATGGGAGATGATTTGGTCCAAAGGCTCTGACTCCGTCAATGGATTGATTTATTGATGAAGTGTAATTTGATGGCATCTTGTGTAGTGATGGGAGCAGGAGGTGGGGGGAGGTGGTGGGAGCTGGTCGAGGAGGTGTGGCCGTGGGAGCTCCATTGGGGTCCTTTCCTCTGGGGGGCTCTCCTCCCCCATCTCCGTCTCCATCTCTCCACCATGAGGTGAGCAGCTTTCTCCCCCACAACTCCCCACCATGATGTTCACCTCAGTGTGGACCGGTGACCACAGACTGAGCCCTCTGGAACCATGAGCCAAAATAAGTCTTCCTTCCCTTGTTTCTCCTGGGTGTTCACAGTGAAGCAAAGCTGGCTAAACAGATCCCCAGAGGATTGTCCAGTCTGCAGCCTACAGCCTCAATGCCACCCAGAATTCAGTCATTTCCACCTTGTGGCACATTGCACCCTCGTAGGCAGTGTCTTCCTTGCAACTTGGATGAGCCCACCTAGAGAGGAGAAGACTCTGTCCTAGCCATTTGAGGTGGCACAGGCCTGTGATCCCAGCACTCAGCAGGCTAAGGCAGGAGGATTGCCACAGGTTCAAGGTCACCCTGGGCTACATAGGGAATTCAAGGTCAGCCTGAACTGCACAGCAAGACTCTGGCAAAAAAAAAAAAAAAAAAAAT
>NW_022900946.1:2458737-2567967 GCF_012274545.1 Fukomys damarensis | reverse complement strand
AAAAAAAAAAAAAAAAAAAAACTGTCCTGGGTCAGGGACAGAAATTCTGCAGGACTCTAGGTAAGGAAGGGTGGAGATGGCCAGGCATGGAGAATTGGAGAAGGTGAGTTTCCTCTCCCCACAGTCTTGCAAGTAACCCCACCAGGTGTGGAAAGGTGGCCCCCAGCTGAGGACAGCTGGAGCAGAATGACACAGAGGGCCCTTTCAAAGTTCAGTGGGCTCTAATGCTGCCAGGAGTAATGGTGGGTAAACAGAGTCACGGCGTGAGTCGATCAAATGCATGGCGAAGGAAGGACGAAGAGGTGGAAGAGGAACTGAAGGAGAAGAAGAAAGCAAGGGACCCAAATGTAAGGTGATTCTGGAGATTCAGTCTTGACAGAGCTCCTGTTCAGAGGCAGTGCAGATGCCCCTCGCCTACACACAGCTGAAAAAGTGCCCTAAGACGGAGATGCACTTGGTACACCAGACCTCCCAGATCTCGCCGCTTAAGCGACATCTGCCTCAAAAGTGCTCAGCACACTTACAGTAGCCTCCAGGAGGGCAGAATCATCCAAGAGAAGCTGACTTAGTAGTAAGGTGCTGGATGTCTCACGTATCCACGCAGGCAGGCGTTTTGGAGACTTGCTGGGATTTGGAAACATGCAGCACGATCCCCCCCAGCAACGCGGTGCACAGGTGAGACCACATGACAGACCAGGAGCTGCCCACCTTCCCACCAGAGCATCACACCCCAGAGCACCGACAGGAAGAGATCAAAATGTAAAATATGGCATGCGGTTTCTGTTGAATGCATACCAGTTGCACACCACAGTAAAGATGAAAAATTGTAAGCCAAGCCATCTTAAGTCAGGAGCCAATCTCTTTCGCTCCCTGTGGACCACTATGTACATATCCAGCTGAAGCCAAGCTGCAGTAACAGATGAAGCCTGGAATCTCAGAGCTTGACACAATCTGTTCATTTGTGTCTTCTGCACAGTCTGGATGTCACTGTGGCCTCATGTCTGGCAGGCAAGGTACATGGAGGAAGTATATCGGCACTCACCTGCCACAGGCCCAGGTGACACATAGCACTCCCACCCACTGGCTGTTACCCGGACTGAGTCCCATGACCCCAACCAGCTGTAAAGAAAGCCAAGAAACACAGAGAAATGCATGGGTATTTGGAAAACATTATTTTTTTCTACCACAGACACAGACCCATAATGGAGTGCAGAGTAATTTTAGACGGTATGCTAGATGATTTTTGGTAAAAATGGATAGAGTGTTAAATAACACTGAATCACATATTGAAAAAAACTGTCCTCAGGTCACTTACCTCAGAAGCCTGGTAGTAATGAGGAAGTCTCAGCCTGGTGATGTCTCTAACACCTCCCGGACATGCTGGTGCTGCTCATCAACTTTATCAGCGAATGAGGAGCTGGCCTCAGATCCAGAGCTTTCACAAGACATAGGAGTACCTTGCTAAGTTTGCAAAACACTATTTGTTCAGCCCCTGTTTTCAATATTGCTTCTAATTTTTGGCGGATGATGATACCAGTTTTATATGTAGGATGCTAAGAGTTTCCTTTTAAATACAATTTTTTAAGACTTGAGTCTACTTTGAGAGGCCTATTAATAATAGAAACCTGAGATGTCTCCCAAAGGCCTGTGTGTTGAGGGCTGGACTCCCAGGTTGTGGCACTACTGGGAAGTGAGAGAGCCTGTAAAGGGTGGGGCCCAGTGGAAGGGAGTTAGATAACTTGAAGGGGTACTGGGACCTGGGCCCACTTCTCCCTTCCCTTATTCCCCCCCTTCCCCCTAAGCTTCCTCTCCCTCTCTCTCTCCTTCCTGGCTGCCAGGAGGAGACCAGCCTTCCCCTCCACATTCTCCCAGCACGATCCACGGCCTTGCCACAGTACTGAAAGCAAAAGAGCCAACTATTCATGGACTAAAACCTCCAAAACCGTCTTCAAAATAAATCTCTCCTCCTTTGAAGTTGATTGTCTCAGGTAATTTATCACAGCAATAGAAGGTTAACACAAGATTACACGAATGCCCCAAAAATGTGGAAAGTGGAGTGTAAATGACTGAACTTTAGGAAGCTCTACTCCAAGTCAAACTCCCTAACACTTGTATTGGGATTTTTGTTTGTTTGTTTCACGTTTAATTGATATAAAATAATATATAATATATTCAAAGTATATAACATCATGATTTGATATACATGTTCATTACATGATTAATACCCACCACACCCATGTGCTACTTTAGATCCTGAAAACTGGTTCATCTTATGACTTAGTACTTAGGACAAAATATCCACACTCACAATTTAAAGGAGGAGAAGTTTAAATTGGCTCATGGTTTTAGAAAGTTCAACCCGTAATCCGCTGGCTCTGAGGCAGGAAGGATCTAGTGAAGGAAAGCTGCTCACATCATGGCAGCCAGGAAGCACAGAGAAGGGGGAGGAGTCAGGGAGGGAGATACAGTGTCCCCTTCCCGGACACCCCAGGGACCTCCCACCTCGGACAAGGACGTGCCTCCTACTGGCACAGTTAGCTATGGGATTCATACTCAGCACTGATGCGTTCAGAACCCCCATGATCCAGTCACCTTCCAAAATCACACCTCTGAGCACATGAAATGTTTGGAGAACGTTCTCAACCTAAATCATGACACTCTTCTCCTGGCCGCCAAAAGACTCTTGTCCATCTCACTGTGCAAAATGCATTTAGTCCATGGCTAAGAGTCATAAAAGTTTTAACATTGCTGAAAAGTCCTAGTCCAAGGTCTCCTCAGACTCAACTCAGAGCCCTGTAAAAATCAAGAAAGAAGGAGAGGGGGAAGGGGAAGGAGAGAGGCGGGAAGAGAAGGGGGGCGGGAGGAAGGGAGGGAAGGAAGAACGAGGAAAAGAATATGCAGACATACAATGGCACAGAGCAAACTTTCCCATTTCAAAAGAACAAAATTATGGGATAGAAGGGAAGGAGACCAAAACAAGACTGAAATCTGGAAGGGAAAACATCAGATCCTACTGCTCCATGTTCAGCACCTTGGGCAAGTTGTGGTGAAATGCGAGTTCCAAGGGGCTTGTGAGCCGCTGTCCCTGTGGCGTTCCTGGCTGCAGCCCTCATGGCCTCTCTCTTGGGCTGGCTGTGCTGTCTGTCTTTGGCATTCCTCGGCACATGCTCCACATTCCCGGCCTTGCCAGCTTTCTGAGTTCTCCACTGCACTTTCGGCTTCACTCTCACAGCTTCAACCACTGCCCTCTCAGGGACACGTTACCTGGCTTTCCAAGCCTTCTTCTGAAATCTGGGGGAAGCCTCCATAACCCTGTTACTCTTTTGCTCAGCATGCCTGAAATATTAGCACCATATAAATGATGCCAAGGTCTACCACCAGCTCAAGCAGTAGCCAGGTACCCTTAGATCGTGGCTGCAGTGGCTTCTGAGTGCCTGAATGGCTAAACATGGGGAAACATTTCCCTCTGCACCCCTAAAAGAGCAGGATACTATGGGGCTCTCATTTCAAATGAAAGTATTGCAGTTCTGTACCTCTGATTCTATGAAGAGCAGGGTCTTCCTGATTCTCGAGTGGCCCTTAAGGCATCCTTCCTAGTCTCCTGATATAAAATACTTGGCTTTTTAATGCTGATCTTTTCAGCAACCATATTCTCCATGTCCAACTTTGCAGGCACCTCCCTTCTGATGAAACTGTAGACTTTTCACATCTGCTTTTTGTTCCTGTTTGTTACTGTAGATCTGGCTAAAAGATACCAGAGTACCCATGCCACAGCCTGAACATTGGACTGACTTAAAATTTCCTCCTCCACGGATTGCTGTGAGTTCGAGACCAGCCTGGGCAACACAGTGAGTTCCAGGTCAGTATCAACTACATAGTGAGACCCTGTCTCAAAAAACAAAAAAAAAATTTTTTTTCCTCCTCCAGATTAATTAGTCCACCAGTCTTAGTCTCCCACAGTCTCAGAATATGAGCAAAATACAGACACTTTTCTGTGAATGTAACACACATGGCTTGTAGCCCAACTGCCAATAGAGTTCTTATTCCCAATGGAAACTTCTGAGTACAATCTTTACTGTACATATTCCTATCAGGGTTCTGATATTCTGAGTTCTGACAATCTCCCATCAAGCTCAGCATATGGCATTCTAGGGCTTTTCCTACTGGTACCTCCAAACCTTCCAAACTCCTCCTGTGAACCAGTCCCAAAGGCTTCTAAATCACATGGTCAGGTTTAGTCATGACAATGTCTCCACTCTTGATCCCTAAATCTGTCTTAGTTACTTTCATCACTGGACTAATTTAACCAAACACCCACAACTTAAAGGAGGAGAGGTTTATTTTGGCTCTCAGTTTTTAGGGGATTCAGCCCCCAGGAGGATCTTGTGGAGGAAGCAGAGAGAAAGAAGGAGCCAGGGAGGGAGATGCACCCTCCCAAGCCACTCCTCCAGGGACCACCTCTTCTGATCAGGCCCTGCCTCCTAACACCACATCTAACTAGGAATTCATCAGTGGATTAAGCCATTGAGTAGAGTGCCCCCGTGATCCAATTATCTTCCAAAAGTCCCATCTCTGAACACATGGAGCTCTGGGGCAACATTTTCGATCTAAGCCCTAACATCTTATAACTAAATATCTGCATGCTTGAACCAATATTTTCCCATGCTGCCCACACTAGTCTCTGGTACCCACTCTTACATATTCTACCTCTAAGTTAGGGCCATAGAGTGTCTGTCTTTCTGTATCTAGGTTACCTCACCTCACATAGTGTCCTCTAAGTTTACCCATGTTCCCTCCTCCTCTTTATAGCAGGATAATGTGCATCATGTGTGTATAGAGCATATGTATCTCACATATACAGACCACACATATACATGCGTACATCCTAATCTGTGTATACATGTATGTATATCAGACTTGCTTTATCCACTCAACTATCAGTGTACAACTAGGTTGTGAACACTGCTGCTATGAACAAGGGGTGCAGATGTCTTTTGAGATGCTGATTTTACTTCTTTTAGATATAGTCAAGGGGTTGTATGACTAAAAACATAGAGTGAATGCTGCTGCTAAGCAGCATCCGCCGGAAAGCATGTTGAAACATTCGCAGGACCTGGCACCATGCACCCTCTGGCTCTTCCCCAAAGTCAAAGCAACCGTGACAGGGAAATGTTTTCAGTCATTCTGGACATTGAGGCAGCCAGGACAGAAGAACTAAAGACACGCCTGAAAGGGGACTCCCAGAACTGCTTCAGAAAGTAGCAAGATCGATGGGACGAGTGTGTTTGAAACCTGGGTTAATGACAATGTTTCTTTTATGGTAATTTATTTTTAATTTAAACATTCACTGGATTTTTCAATTACATGCCATACCCAGAAGTGAATTCCTGGACCCTGTGACAGCAGTACTTTTACCCTCTCCAGGAGCCTCCATCCTGTTTTCCGCAATGGCTGCAGTAACCTACCTTCCCAGCAGGAGCACACAGGGATTCCTTATCCGCCACACTTTCGCCAATACCTGGCAGCCCTTGCACTCTTACTGACGGCCACTTTCCAGGGAAGAGGCGCCATCCATTGTCGCTTTGATTTGGTCTCTCTGATGGTTAGTGATGTTCAGCCATTTGTGCACCATCTTTAGAGAAATGTTTATGCGGGTCCTGTGCCTTCTTTGGATTTTTATTTTTCTTATTGTTTTGCTCTCGAGTTGTCCAAGTTCCCTGAAAACTTTGCATTCTTTGCTTTTGCTAGACACCTGGTTTGCAGGGTTTCCCCCAACCATGGGTTCTCTCCACGTTTTGTTGATTCTTTCCTTTGCCATGCAAAAGCCTTTTAATTTACAGAAGTCCACCTGTTTATTTTTACTTTGTTGCCCATGCTTTTGGTACCATATCCACAAAATCACTGCCAAGGCTCGGGTCAAGGGGTTTTTCCCCTGTGTTTTCTTCCGGGATTTTTTGTTTCAGATCTTCCATTTAAGTCTTTAATCCGTTTTGAGTTAAGCTTCATAAATGTGTAAGCCAAGCATCCAAGTCCACTCTTTCTCATGTAGAAGTCCAATTTTCTTATCTGTGTTCATCAGCAGCTCTCATTTACAGGGACAGAGGGGGAGGCTGGTGGGCACAATGGTTATGGGTGAGCAGACCACCTGCTTAGAGCCCAGTCCTGTGCCCCCTGTGTGGCCTTAGCCAGTGGCCAGCAACAGACCCTCTCCCTCTCTACTACCTCTCACCCATCCCCGCGTTACTCCTCTGCAGTCAAGAGCTTTGCTCACAAATCCTGTGTCATACTCCTATTCTTAATTCTTTTCTATTTCTGCACTAGGTAAAAGGGAATCAAGAGGTGTTTCCAACTATTTTATTTGAAAGTCTGCATACAGTAAATTGGGAACTTACTTGGAAATTTTTATCTATCTTACTAATTGAAACTTCAATTTTAACAGCTTGCTGCATGGGACTGTTGGGCAGATAACAAGATTGCATCGTATTAATTATCTTTTATAAGTTGAACGGTGCTAGGCAAATAACGCTCATTGTCTCACTGAATGCTCCTAGCAGCATTTACAGCCAAGTCACTTTGGCTATAACCCTATTTTGCAGACAAGATACAGGATTGGAGAGAGAAGCGACTTGCCCAAAGGCACAATAGGAAGTGGCAGGACAGAGACTCCACCTGAAGTCTACCTGGGCCACAGCCCTGCTGTTCAGACATTAAACCCTCCTGCTGTGGCTCAAATGTGCCCCTGATTTTCACACATTGGGTACTTAATCCTCAAGGCATATGTTAATGATCTGGAGGGGGGACCTTTGGGAGGTGACTAAGATTAGATATGATCTGGGGGTGGGGCCCCTCCCAATGCGATTAGTGGCTTTGTAAGAGGAGGACCAGAGACTCAAGGAGCACAGTTGTTCTGTCTCGCTGTGGTGCCCCCTACCTCCTTGGAGCCCCACTGAGTCCCCCCAAGAAGGCTCTCACCACATGTAGTCCGCTGACCTTCGTTTTCCTGACCTCCTGATCACTGAGAAATGAATTCCTTTTCTTTATAAATTGCCTAGTCTATGATATTTCATTATAGAGAAGGAGAGTGGACTAATGCACCTCCCCATTCAGAGGTCCTTCAGGAACAAAGTGAGGGAACTGGAGCCCTCTGACATCTATCTGCTGCTGACAGCAGGCATGGCCACCCAGCACATGTACCCAGGTCCCTGCCGCCAAAGCTGGTGACTACTGTGCCAAGCAGTGGGAACATCCTGGGGACACAATATCCTCAGCAGCCCCTTCCGTCCCCTGGAAACTGGACTGAATCAGTGTCCCTGAAGAGGCCTCTGTCTCCCACCCCGCCCTCGGGACAGGTCTGCCCCTTCCCCCTCCTCCTGCCAGCGCCCAACTCCCTCCCTAGGCTCACACACCAGAGGTGTTGCTCATGGCAGACTCATTTGTCCCTAACACAGATGAGAGATGTAATTCCCTGAGAATTCAAATGTAACTTAAAGTTATTTTCCAATATCTAATTCGCCTTTTACTAATTTAGGGCAATATTTCACCAGGAGCCTCCCAGCCTAAGTGCCAGGGTTGGTTTACAGTGCCAGACCCATGCCAATTTAAAAAGTAATTGCAACATTGAACACGGCCTTAAATAAAAAAGAAAATGCAGGAGACGGGAGGGAAGCAAAAGCATAAATTGGGAACTATGTTGTTTTCCCCAGATGTTTTGTAATATTCGCAGCCTGGCTGTGTCTTAAGTAAGCTGCGTGCCCAGTAAGGAGGAATGGGTGGCTCTGTTCTGTAAAGAGTGAGAAGAAATGCCTCAGTAGCAGAGATCATCTATTTGCCTGAATGTCTTTTTGTTCAATGTCCTTCTCTAGTGAGAAGTACTAGTCCTCAGGGAATGAATTAGTATGCTGTGTCATGACAGTAATGAAAACCCAATCCAATATAAACTGACTAAACTAGAAAATAGTTATGTTTGGGGCTCAATAAGGACCACCAGTAGTTCTGGCTTCAGGCACAGCTGTGTCTGGGTGCTGAACATCACATCACATAGAATCTCTCTGGCTTTGCCTTCCAAAAAGTTGACTTCATTTTTGGCCTAGTTCTCTCCACCTAGTAGCTATGATACAGTCCCAGCTTCTGACATCCCACAAGCTTAGCATTCCCACCAGAAAGATGACGATTCTTGCTCCACCATTCCTGCACAACTGGCAGAGCTTAGGGTGGAAATTTAACTTTGGCCCACATGGGCACCAGTCGTGGGCATGCTCAGCACCGAAGGTGGCAGATCAGCCTCTCTCAGCCAATTCTGAGGAAATGGACAGAGCAGAGCCACTGAACGGCATTCACAAGGCTGTGCAGAGCCCCACGTCAGTGGCACCCCCTTTGACCACAGGAAGCACTGGTGCCAGGTGCAGTCCCACAGGACCCCCGTTAGTTTTCACCAGAGTGGTGGTCAGTGCCATGAGGCCACCCACGTACCTACCCTCCTGTGCGTGTGGCTACTTTCCCTTCCCACTTCTCAGCCACACTGTAATGTAGCTAGCAAGGCCCTCACCAGAGGCCAGACAGGCAGAGCCACCTGGCCCTGGACATTTAACTTCCAACACTACGAACTAAACACACTTCACTTTTTTGAGACAAGGTCTTACTCAATTGCCCAGGCTGGCCTCAGACTTCCAATCCGCCTGTCTCAGCCTCCTGAGTAGAAGCTACAGGCATGGGTCACCATGCCCAACTAGACTCTTTTCTTTAGCGAGCATTCCATGTCAGGTAGTTGGCTTGAGCAACAGAAGATGGATTGGCATATGCCCCAAGTTGCACCATCATAAGAACAAGAACTAGAACTCACATTTCCTGTCTCCCTGTCTAGTGCTTCCACTACCAAAAGTCTTTTTGTTCTTTTTTCTCCTGTACTGGGGATCGAACTCAGGACCTTGCACTTGCGAGGCAGGTGTGGCACCACTGAGTTTAATCCCAGGCTCAAGTCTTTTTGTTGAAGACAGTGGGCAAAAGCGAGAGGAACTTGGGTTTGTTGAACACTTGTTCTGGCCAAGCATGGTACTCAGCGAGTCACACCCATCATCCCATTTCGTCTTCCCCCACAGTGGTGAGGCTGTTGCGGTGCTCACCCATTCAAGTAATAGGGAAACTGAGACACGAAGAGACAAGACAGCTCACCCTGGCTCCATCCCAGAGCGTGTGCAGAGGGAACGCAGCACGGAAAGGAACCTAGACAAGCTCCAGAAGGCAGCTCCTGCTCGGCCGGCCTGGGAGGGGCTCATCCCCACCCCAGGCCCTGTGCCATGCCAGGCCTGCCCTGCCTCTCCCGGCACCCAGAGTCTGTGCTCGCGCCAAAGGGCCCCCTGCCACTGGGTCCACCCAGCAGGGGCGACCAGAAGAATGGAGGCCAAGAGAGCAGCTGGAAAGGGAGAAGACGCGCAGGGAGACGAGGGAAAGGGGGAAAAGTAGGGGGCAGTAAAGAGGAAGCAGGAGGGAGAAAGGACCCGGGGAGGATGAATGAGGGGAAAGTGAGGAGTGTGGGCATGAGCACATGAGCACATTTAACAGGAAAAGTTAAATTATTCCACTTAGTGTATTCCATTCTTTATCTGCCATCGCTGTGCTAAACACTGCGAAATAAAGCCGAGGCTCTCAAGCATGTAAATGAGCAGTTGTAAACCGATCAGCTTGAGTGGGAGCCGGCTCCCCAGACTCAGATGAGTCCTCACAGAGCTGCGGGATGCAGACACGGAGGGAGGTGGAGAGGTTTCCTGGGAGCCCCAAAGGGCTGGCTAAAGCTGCAGCCAGACTCGGGGGGCCTAGATCCCACTGAAAATCGGATTGTACTTTGAAGGCCAGGGTCTAAAACTGATCGCAGGATCCCTGAGCGTTCAGTAATTTACAAGGAGGGATTTATGGTTCTTGGCAAGAACCTGTTAAACTTCCATGTGTTAGTTCACCAAGTAGTTAGCTCTTCCTGGGTCATTTCTCTGACAGCCAGCATGGAGCCTGGGTGATATTCGAGTTTGTGATCACTTCAGTTGTCTCAGAATAAGGGGCAAACAAGGGCTACTGGATGCATAATGATGTGTTGGTCCCAGACCAAGGCCCATTGATCATTGATCCGTAGCTTGCAACTCCTGTTAAAGTTGAGTGTGAGGTCCCGAGTTCGATCCCCAGTACGGAAAAAGTTGAGTATCACCCAACTCCATAAGCAGAGGCGGTCACGACAGCCTGGGCTGCAGCAGCAATTCACTTCAACTAAGTGGCAGTTTGGTTTCAGCAAACCCTGATCTGTCATATTAGACAATGCTAATTTGAATTTTATTACTTTTATTCATTTCATTTCTAATTTGGTTTAGGTTTATAGTTGTTTATGGACTTCTCTTAGCCTTGGTACTAAAACACAATTTTTTCACATTTTGACTGTGGCACTGGTATACTTCATAACATCCTAGCCTCTCGCAGTTATAATTGGCAGCATTTATTTCCTCTGATGCTACCCAAAATAATAATGCGTCTACAATGGATGGCATTGCAGAACCAATGAAGCATAGTATATGCAAAGCGAGTTGAAACCTAGTTGTGTTTGTAAATAAATAACATTAAAATCAAAAATAGTTAAGTGAATATGGTGGTCCACAGAACGTTTTTCATAAAAACAGTTTGTTTACTACTCAAGTCGGAGTGTCTCTGACGACAGAGACAAGGAGATGCTCTATCACAGCAGTGATGTGGTCGTGTGTCCATAGCAGAAAGGAATCTAGCGTGACGCTGGACAGAAACGAGGTTAGCCTCAGTGTAGATCAAGTGAGGAAATGTGAGGGTCTAAACAGGAAATAGAGAGAAAGAAGGACAAGTTTAAGGAGATCGGTGGACTCAGTGGGATTTAGTGACCAGCTAGGTGTGTGAGGGTCAGGCGTGTGGAGAGAGAAGAGTGAGCGATGGGGATCTGGGGATGATGTGATTTCTGGGTGGAATGAACGGCATTCCTGAGGTACAGAAAGGTAATCAGCTGAGCAGACGTGGTGGGGCCATAGTGGTCGAGATAAAGACCCCAGTGTTGAAGCCACAGTGATGGCAGTGGCAGTGGGAGTGATGGTGGGAGTGGTGTTGGGGTCCTGGTGGCCAGGATGGATATGACGGATGTGGGGATGGCGGCCATGATGGATATGACGGATGTGGGGATGGCGGTCAGGATGGCAGTAGTGGTGAAGGTGTAATAGCGATAAAATTGGCTGGAATATTGATGAAAAGATCGGGGGTAGTGATAATAATAATTAATATAATAGAATCACCATTGCAATATTTCAACAAGGAGGCCAAGCAAAAAAAAGTGGCCATACAGGATCGGCAGCTCCAGCCTCCCCATCTTGACATGAATCACTTACTGGGAAGGTCCTGCTGTCTCCAGGCCTCACCCAAGAGATGAAAGCCACAGCCCTTCCTTCCTGTCCTGACTGCAGGTAGCTCTGTAATCACTCAATGGGAAATAAATTATGAGTATGGAAACCAACAAACCAACAGATTCCCCCCACGGCAGGGAATACCCATTATTTACCCATAAAAATATTTCAAGGGTTATTAGCATGTAAACTGTGATTAATTAAAGTTACAAAAATTGTTTCTGATGCATGCAGATGAGGTGGTTCCTGTGGGGTGAGACTAAGGCATCACTCTTCTACTGCTTGGGGAGAACTTACCCAGCTCATCTCCAGATCCAGAAACTTAACAAGGCCAGACTATTGGTCCATCTCAAATGTGGGTCAGGCCCATGCCCTCCTAGACTCACACTCGTGAGTCAAACCTACATGAGTTAGGGTAGAGGTTTAGATAACGGTGTCTCTATTTGGGAATTTATTCACATTCATGCTCCCTGAAAAGTCCTGCAACGCCATGGAGTTTGAAAGAACTAAAAAGGAGAAAATGAGCCATTGCTGGGTCCACTCTGACCACTCAGCCCAACAAGAGGCCAAACTAGCTCATGGTTACATTGACTCTAGGGCTTTCTGGGAACCACTCTGGATTCTTACAAGACTTTCACGAGGTTGACAAGAACCTGGGTTGCACACCCAAAGAAAGCTGACCCAGAATCTGTGGCCAGAAAGAGGAGCAAAGGAAGATGGAGGGGCCAGACTGGATCGCAGTGACCTCCCGCACCGAAGGGTTTGTCCACTGGCTCCACCTCTGAAGTCGCCCAAAGCCCACCTGACTGAATCCCCCAGCACTGGGACCATGAGGCTTTTGGTTTTCAAGGACATGTCCAGGTCCTCAGTGCCCACCTGGTGCAGAAAATGCCTCCCAGGAAAGACTGTTTCCTCTGTGCCTCTGTGGCCTCATTTAGCAGGGCTCATTCTGCTACAGAAACCTCTCCACTGAACTTTGTGTACAACTGTCTCGCTGGTCATTTCCACCCGGAGGCCTTTTGGGTAAAATGACGTCATAATTTTCAGGCTGTCTTCTCTGGCTTCTCCCCCGCCTTCCTTCCGTACAGGATCACTCAAGGCTACTCTTCACTGCGACCTTCCCTTCCCAGCAATTCAACCTCATTAACATCACTACATTCTGGCCACAGCCTTCCCGTCTCATAGTCACCATCCCAGCTGTCTCGGTCTCACATTCACAGCAACCTCCCGGGCCATCTCAAGTCCAGATAGCTAGTAAGCCGTGATTCCTGCTTGTGTCTGCGAGGGAGTTTCTGGGAGAGGCCAGCATGTGTGTTTGCAGAAGATCCACCCCTGACAATACAGGAGAACACCACCCAACCCGCTGAGGGCTCAGAGAGACCAGGACGGAGAAGTGAGTCAGTCAGCCTCCCTCCCTCCCTCCTCCCTCTCTTCCTCTCTCCCTCTCCCTCTCCCTCTCCCCTCCTTGGACATCAGAGCTCTTGGTGCAAGGGTGTTGGAACTCTGGGACTTACGCCAGCACCCCCTCCCCACACCTGGGTTTCAGCCCTTTCAGCTCCCTGACTCCACTGGTTCTCCAGCTCACAGCGCATCGCGCATTGTGGAGAGCGGAGAGCACCTCATCCTCCCAAACCATGTAAGCCAACTCCCAGATGAGTCTCCATAGACAGACAGGTTGTCAGATAGATAATAGATAGATAGATGGATGGACGATAGGACAGGAAGGTGGCTGAGTAGGGAGGTCCTATTCATTGTTTCTCTGATGCATGACCCAAACACAAAGCTACATGATCAGTCCAGGGTTTCTCCTGCTTTAAAGATCCGGTCAAGCCAGGAAAACCCAACCGTTTTAGCCTAAGATTTAGGCTACTCATGAGCGACCTCCCCCAGCTCCAGCTCCTCACTCTCTGCGCCCCTCCCAGGAGTGCCATCCGTGCACCATGCACTCCTGCAGCCCGCACTGTGGCTGACCCGGCTCTCCTCAGCTGTCCAAGCAGTGTCATTTCCTCTGCTGTGCCCCCAGCACGCTACCCCTCTGTCCTGTGGTGCTCTCTGCACCTACTGTCCTCCCAGTCCGTGTTGTTTTCAGCACCATGTGCCTTGGGGAGTGGAGAGAGTGCGGCTCAGAGTCGCACTGGTTGAGTTTAACAGTCCTTCTCCCTGTGTTAGCTTTTCATCGCTGTAACCAAATGCCTGTGGCAATTAATTTTTACCCATAAGAGAAAGGGTTTTTTAGCTCATGGCTTCAGAGGCTGCAGTCCGTGTACACATGACCCTATGTCTAGGCCTGTGGGAGCCAGCACATCCTGGTGGGGTGTGGCAGCACAAAACATTCAGTGGGTGAGCCATGAGAGGACACTGGGGTCCCGTGATGCCCCTTGAGGTCAATCCCCAGTGGCCTACAGACCACTAGTCCCCACCTCCTGCCAAAACCTCCCGGAGGGACTACTCGTACTCTACCCACAGCATTCTCCGACCACCTAGAGGATCTCGGCCACGTTTCTTTATTCCTGCCTTCAGCAGACATCAGCCGAGTGCTGACTGTACACTATCCCCACGTTGGGGCAGCAGGCTTGGAATCCACCCACCAACATCACCCACCTTTGCTAAGCTTTGAATCCCTGTGTCCCCACCTGAGATGGATCACAAACCCCGTTCCCAGAGTGGAGATGGGATCTCTGAAGTTGGGGGCAAACGGGCTGAGATTCGCCCTGCCAGAGGCCCAGACCAGTTATGCTCCCCAGGTCTATCCTGCCCCCGGCCTCCTGACTGGCCAGACCTTCGTTTCCCACCCGCTGTGGTCTGGTTATGGTTTCAGGGTGTCCCCCAGGGGTTCAAGAGTCCACACTGAATCCCATTAGGAGGCACTAAGAGGGTGGACACTTAGCTCCCAGGTGTTGAGAGGTGAGGCCTTTGGAGGTGACTGGGACCAGCACCGCATCAGGGTAGGGCCCTGTGACCGAGCTCTGAGAAGAGAAGACCAGAGAAGACTTGCACACCTACACAAACCCACTGCGTGTCTCTACCAGCTAGAAGGCCAGCACCACACGCAGCCTCTGAGCCTCCAGAACTATGGGCAAAACAAGCTTCTTTTCTTTAAAACTTACTAGGTCAGTGGCATTAGGTTATGAACAACAGAAACCAGCTTGAACACCCCTAAGTCTGGGGATGGAAACCTTGCTTTGAGGGCAACACTCCCAGGGACCTACAGACACCCCTCCGGGCCCCCCACCCGCGGGGTCCCACCGCCTCCCAGCAGCGCCGCCTGGGGACATACTTGGGCACTGCAAGGACGGCAGCCTCCAGCCACCCCGGGATCCACCCCAGAGGCCGCTGTCCACTCTGCTCCTCCCAAGCCCAGCAGGGCCCAGCACACGTGCAGGCTGGACCCCACACCACGGCCCGGTCAGACCGTTGGGAGAAGGGGGAACTGGAGGATGGAAGCCCAGCACAGCGTCCTCACTCACAGACACTCACGGCTGACGCAGTGAGACACCTGAGGCCCACAGACACTTCTGCACATGTCACGGGAAGCCCTGGAGTGGGGTGGCCCTGCTCAGGTTTCACGGGAAGCCACCCGGCCATGCCTGGAAGACGCCACCGTATCAGGTGCAAGTCAAAGACCTGTGCGAGCTCTCCCACCCGGAGGACAGCTAACCACGCGGTAAGACAAGGTCCCCACTCCCTAACTATTCCCAGCTCCTGGTGGGTTAACTGGGCGGGGTCCCGTCTCCTGCAGCAGTGCAGGCCTGCTTTCCTCCTCCGCAGGGACTCACCAGCACTCACTGTGCGCTTCCCCGACTCACCTCCACTGGAGACCGCCGTAGCAACAAGTGTAAATCTGTCTCTTAATTTTAAAAGTTATGAGTGAATCATAATGTATTTGACAATCTCCTTCTGGCGAGTTATTCAGCATCTGATGCCCACGGCAGCCCCCCCAGGGGCACACGTGCTAGAGCCTTGGTGCCACCTGCAGAGACGAGAACGGGCACCTCTAGCTGCCCCTCCAAGGTCTACTGTTCAAGCGACAGCCACTCTGTCACTCTCTGGCCTCGTCTGTCACCTCGGCTGCTGAGAGCTGGTGCAAGGCAAGGCCAGGCTTTGCAGAAATCCATCCACTCTGACTTTGAAGTTCGCATCTCTGCCGCCGGCCTCTGCCCCACGGGCGACACGGTGGGACAGCAGCCTTTGTGGCCCTGGTCTGCCACCCTTCCCAGGGCTGTTTGACTCCCTTCAGGAAATGTAGGGCGGAGCTGCTGAAGTGACAGTCACTGGGCAGTCAGCGTTCCAGGCTGCGGAGAGGCCACCCTTCTGAGCTGGACTGGTGGCCTTGATTTCCTTCTCCAGAACTGTGATCCAGAGCCAGACACAGCACAGAAGAAGACCTTCTGTGGTCTTAGTTGCTATTAAAAAGCCTGAGGCTGGGAAACTTATAAAGTAAAAAAGCTTCTTTGGCTCACCATCTGACAGCTGCAGGGCACAAACACCACGGCGTGGCACTGTCACAGCACGGCAAGGCACAGGAAGGGAACAAGCTCTGCACCGAGGGAGCCAAAGGGTGTGTCATGACAGCTCCCCTCGGCCCGTCACGAAGACCTGACCACTTCTCCGGCAGCACCACCCTGCTGCAGAGTGGAGTCCTGGGACCCAAGTGCTTTCCCCTGAGCTCCACCTCTGAGAGGTCCCCGCCTCAGGCATCGCCCTGGGACCCAGCACCCAGCACTGAGCCAGCTCCAAACCACAGCACCGACTCCACGAAGAGGGCTTGCGTGAACCGGCTCAAGAGCATCAGCCCTCAAATAAATAAATCGTGTATCGAGACACTGCTACTGACAAAACTGTCATCGAAGGCCTCCTGAGGGCCAGAGGAGATGAACAGGCCACCTCGCACTCTCATCTGGAGGCCCTGCTGGGGTTTAAACAGGAAGGGCTCCCCAAAGACCCGTGTTTTGAACGCTCGGTGCCCAGTGCAGCAGGGTGGAATGGGGAGGACAGAGGGGTGTTGGATCACGAAGCTTCTAGCAGCATTAGTGAGAGTCCACAGCTGAACGGCTTGAACTTGAAGAGCGTGCGTCCCCGGGCAGGGGCTGTCTTTGAAAGGTGTGTCTCGGCCTCGGCCTCGGCCTTGGCCTCTTCCTCAGCATTGTCTTCTCTCTCTGCTTCCCAGCTGCTATGAAGGAAGTAGCTCTGCTCCACCTCGCCTTCACCATGACAGAAACGACACAGCCAACTGACTGTGGACTGAACCCTCTGAAACTGGGACACAAAATTAATCTTCCCCCCTTTTCGATTGTCATCATGGGCATTGTCATGACAACAGAAAGCTGACTGACACAGGTATTATGGCAAGGACACTGTAACTGAGAGAGTTGAGTCCCTTCATCCAAGTGTATTAGTCAGTATAAGCTAGGCTGTGCTGTGGTAACGAATAGCCCCAAAAATCTCAATGGTAGAAAACAGAAGGAAGATTGTTAGTGCATGCTCTCCCCCTCCCTCTCCCTCCCTTTCTCTCTCAAACCACAGGTCCATAGAGGTTGGCAGTGACTGTTCTATGTCACTTTCTCTGGTGGCCATTGTTTTCCACCAAGTGAGGTAACCCAGGCAGGAAAATTTATTTCCCCAGATGGTAAATAACAAATCTCTGGGGAAAAACCATGTGTTATGCGAGCATGTGTGTGTGTGTGTGTGTGTGTGTGTGTGTGTGTGTGTGTGCATGTGCACCTGTGCTGAGTTAGATCTAGGATGTCCCCCAAGAGGGTGGTGTGTTCAGAGGTGTGGCTTCTGGAGGGTGACAGGACCACGGGGCGCTGTACTCATCCATGGATTCAGCCACTGAGTGCAGTTAGCTGGGAAGTGGGGCCTGGCTCTCTCTTCCCCCTCAGCCCCTCCTTTCTCTCTCTGCTCCATAACCTCGGTGATGTGACCAGCTTTCCTCCTCCACATCCTTTCCCCATGCCTCCCTACTCATCACAGATTGCACCCTCTAAATGTCAGTACTGTGGGGCAAAATAAATCATTCCTGCTTTACGTTGTGGGTGTTGGGCACTTTGTCCCAGGGGTGAGAAAGTGGCCTAGACACTCGTGGGTGTTTATTATAAATTTCTCAGGTCAAAAGAATGTGGCTGGGCATGATAGTGCACACCTGTAATCCCAGCACTCAGGAGGCTGAGGCAGGAGGATCGCTGTGAGTTCAAGGCCAGCCTGACTACATAGCAAGAGCCTGTATCAAAAAAAAGAATGCGTAGTTCACAGTTTATAAATAATAACAAAATATGGTTTTGTTATAAATGCCCTGTAGCAAAATGCTTCTCTCCGAAGCAGTTGTCCATTTTTACTAAATCCCTATACCCACAGGCCACATGTACCTGCAATTCTATGACTTAACAATCTGGAAGGCTTGCTGCTGTTCACAAGTATCAGCCGCCCCAAAAGAGTTCTCAGTTCTCTTTCCTCACCATCACTTTCTCGAGTCTACACAATCAGCCAAATAATGAGCAAGTCCTGGTGCATAGCACTTGCTGACTTCTGGGATCCAAACACGGCCCACAGCTGGAAAGCAGTATGTGTGAGCCCTACAGGCAGGATAGACTCAACAAGTACAAGAACTCCGCTAAGAACAAACTGCAGGGAAACAGGAGTGATGTGTTTGACTACAGCTTTATATAATTTAATTTTTAATAAAGCTGTATTTAGTAGCTGATCACAAAATTCTTGAGCACTTAGGGAGTGGCTCGCACGAGCTGACAGCAGCCGGCTCTGGCACCTCGGCTGTCCTCCACTGCAGACTCAGTCACCCATCTGCCGGAGCCGCTCCCACTGAAGACCTCCATCTCACCCCTGGCACGTCCCCTTCCCAGGACCAATCGGAGCCAGAGAGTGGTTGGTGCAGGGGTACAGAAGCTCAAACTACAGCCCCAACATGGGGCATCGCTGAAAGACCTCCAACTTCAGAGCTTCCTGTAGAGCTCTCTGCCCATCCGCCCAGCCCTGCCTCCTGCTTCCCCAGGAGTGTGGACCTGCACAACCCACTACTCCTCAGCCTCCCCCTGGTCTCTGTCTAGGGTCTGCCCTGGGGCCTCTTCATGAGACAGAGGAAGGGCTCCAAGCAGAGGGAACAGCAGCACCGGGCAGGCTTCCGTTAGTCATCGTAGGACAAGTAGAGAAGTCACCGGAGGGCCCCCCTTTCTGCTCACAACTCTCGTCAGAGCCATGTGACGTTACCCAACCCTCCTATCTAGCTCGTGACCAGGGCTCTGGAGGGAATACTGGGTCTAAGCTCCTCCCTCCAGACCATCTGAAGATTGAATCTCCTCCTAGGTGATGAGAATACGAGGGTGACTAAGGTCCACTGCCCACCCTAAGCTTCACCCTGAAGCTCGCACAACACTAGAGAGGATACACAGACCTTGCGGGTCACAATCCACAGGCCTGTGGGATCTCGGTACCCCCAGAGACCCCTCTACTCCCCTATCTCAAATGTGCCACTGGTGTCATTAACGATTATGACACTTTCTCCTGACCAGACTGCGAGGGCCAGGCATCTCAGTTCACAACTCCAAGCACCACCATGCAATCAGAGAAAGTGCATGATTTTAAAACTATTTGCCATTCTGAAACCCTCGGTTTTACAGACGGCTGGATAAAAAAAGTCCAGAGGCCACACGGCTGTCACTAGGCATGCTGGACCCAGGTGTGCTTTCCGGGCTCTGCTGTCCCGGACAGAATAACCAGCGACTGGGAAAGACTGACGTTTACTTTAGGGCAAAAATAAGAAGAAAAGGAAAGAGCAAAGCATAAAAGAAGTGATCAAGCGTACTTCGAAGGAAGGAGAAGTTCATTCTGCAAGCAGAACAGGCCCCACAAGCACGAGGGGCAGGGGCAGCAAAGCCAGTGGTCATCGTGTTTTACGTCTTCTTCCTGGCGTTAGGCCCAGGCCATCCTGCACTGAATCTAACTAGCACTGGAAGCCTGGTACAGGTACCAGGCTTGGGGCTGCTGCTGTGTTCCTGTGGTTAGCAGGTATTGCGTGAGGCTGTCCACACCCAGTTGGCCCAGCTGCACCGCCATGCCCTGCAGTCTCCTACCTCAGTCAGTCAGTTTGGCAGCACAACTGGCCCTGCTGTGAGGACGCGGGTACAGATGGGACAGGGTGATCTGCCTGAAACCCCCGTGTGCTCACTGCTGGGAGGTAGAAAGCCACCCTCGGCCCAGAAATGTTCACCAGAATCCACCTCAATTGTTAATAACACAAAGCAACAAGCTGGACTTGGTGGTGCCTGCCTGTAATTCCTGCACTGTGGAGGCTGAGGTAGGTTCAAGCCCAGCCTGGGCAACTTAGTGACTCAATGAGACCTTGTCTTGATTAAAAAAAAAAACTGAAATAATCCATTTATAATCACCTTATAAAGAGAACACTATTGTTTCTGGCTCCAGTTGACCCATGGTGGCAAATTCCAGGGGAATGCATGGCAAAGCAGAACAGTTCACGTGTGACCCGGAAGCAAAAAGAAGAGGAAGAGGAAGAAGCTCTGGTCCTACTGCCCCCGCCAGAGCCCCACTCCCGGGACCTCATAGCCCCACCTCTTAAAGCCACACCCTCTCCCAGCTGTTCCGTGGCTGGGACCACACTTCAAAAGGTGGGCTCCTGGGGACACTACAGATGCAACCTACAGAGACAGGGCATCTCCCGTTTGAAAGGCCTGGTGCTAAGTGTTTTAGACACAATTATCCTTTCTTGTGCTTTACCCTCCTGAGCTCTCCCTGCCAGCAACAGGTGGCCTGATGTCTGCCTTTTTCTATGGTGGAGAGACTGAGACTCAGAGAGTAATTTTCCCAATACCTCATCGTGAGTAGCAATGAAGGAAATCTCCCTGAACGGCTGTCTACTGGGTGGTAGGTCCTGAAGTAAGGGCTTTATGCTCTCTACCCCTTCTGATCCTTGTAAAAGTCTTATTATGGGTATGACCACCCCCATTCTACAGATGGGAAAGCTGAGGCTTGGGGACGTCATGGCCATTGGCCTGCGTTCCCAGAAAAGGACTGGACTCCCTGCAGGCTGTCTCTACCGCTGCCTTGGGCTGCTGTTCAATTGCAGATTGGGTGGCTTTAGCCACAGACACTCAGTTCTCTCAGTTTTAGGTGCTAAGCAGTCTGAGAGCAGGGTGCCAGCAGCTTCCATGTCCGGTGAGGCCTCTCTTCATGGTTTGCAGACAACCACCTCCTCACTGTAGCTTCATGGGGTGGGAAGGAAGGCCATCTCACCTGTGTGTCCTCATAAGCACTCTGGTCCCCTTGAATACCATCACTCTGGGGGCTGGGGCTTCAACACCTGAACTGGGCTGAGGAGCACAAACTTTTCAATCCATAGCAGTCACTCCTGACTCTGAAGTAAGTGGAGGTAAACAGCGAAGGTAGGATTTGAACTCCCTGTTAGTCCTGTTAATCTCTGCTCCTCTTCAGCAGGCCCACTGCCGGTGATACTAGGGAGAGTGGGGAGCTGCACCTGGGACCTGAGACCATGCAGGAAAGAAAGGGTGGCCTGCCCTCGCCCGAAGCCGACCAGCCAGCAGGAAGCTGGGTCGGGAGATGAATCTGGACAGACAGGGCCTGGCCCTCATGCCATCCTCAGGCTTCACCTCCCTGAGCCAAGGGCTCCAGCAGGCTAATTCGGGCTTCCTCACGCCGAGGCCTGACAGTGGCATGAGAGGACTAGCTGCACGGGCAGGGACTTCCCCGGCCTCCGCCGACGTAGGTCTGTTAACACTCCACAGGCACTCACCATCACACAACCAAGCTGAAATGTAGGTTTGGGAATCTGGACCTTACTTCCTAATGGCTGCATTGTCGAGAGTCCGCACAGAGGCATGGAGAGCACCTGGGCCTATTCTCCGTACAACCTACCAGTGTGATTGCAAAAATGAGTGGATGGCGGGATGCAAAGGCAGAAAGGGAAGAACCAAAAGGCCATGTCCAAGCTGAGCCCTGGAGCTCCATCTGACCTCAGCACCTCTTCTTTTGCCCTCTTCGTGGCAAGGGGCAGAATGGACAGCAAAGTCTTCTGCTGAGATGAAGGGACCCGAAAGAAGCAAGCAGTCTGGGTGCTCAGTTGAGCCCCGGCCTCTGGCAAACTCTCCTCTGTGTGGCCCAACCCAGCAGGGCCGGAGGGAGAAGCAGGCCGCGTGGGCAGCCCAGCCCTCAGCCCCAGACCATGGCCTCCGCCTCCTGTCCACGCAGTTCCTCTGCCCATGGGAGCACTGTTCCAAGCCCCTACCGTGTCCCTCATGATGCCGATGCCGGGGAGTGTAATTGCTGTAGTGATTACTTACAGCCATTACATTAAGTTTTTAAATGTTCCCTTCACATTGAACAATTTTTTTCTCAAAGTCAACAGCTGGTTCACAGCTTGAATGCAACCGTTAGGATAAATTAAATAAAAAGGGTAATAAAATCACAGTCTAAATTTAATTTCTGAAGAGTGCATAGGCGCCAAAAAAGGGGGGGGCATTAAAAATGTCTTTAAAATACAGCCAGAAAGGCAGAAGTTAATTCGCTCCCCCAGGACAGCAGCCAACGGACACTCTGTCACAATTAACCACATAACTGCCCTGGTGTAGACAAACCCCAGCTCACCCCTGAGGTTCTGCGTGAGATGGGGTTGCTGATCGGGACTTGTCTTCGAAGGTGTCCCCACAAACAGGCTCAGGAAAAAGCTCCTGTCCCCTGAAACCAAGTGACAAGAAAGCTGAGGGCCAGGCAGACCTCTCTGCCAGGAGCTGCCTGGGGCCAAGTCCCTGAAGGAACAGAAAGGTCAGGCTTCTTTGCAGATGCTCCTATGGTTGCAAAAGTCAGCTCTGGAGCACCTGCGGCCAAAGGCAATGTGTTTGGGACCCACCTAAAACGATCCTCAGGAAGCTCCCCCCAGGACCTCGGACTCAGCCCACACTGGCCTTTATTTGCTCTGTGACTCTGCAGGTGATTGGCTCAAGCCTCTGAGCCCCAGCTCTAAGCCTGGTTCCTCTTTTGTAAAGGGAACTCATTCTTTCCTTTATTCGTGACATATTTGCTGAACATCTGCCCAGGTGCCCAGGGACAGCAGCAAGCCAGCCAAATGGTAATCCCTGCCTGCAGGGACAGGCAGCCTGGTGGTGGAGAATGAATGAGATCGGGAGGTGATGGGTACAGAAAGGGAGAAAATAACAAGTGCTGTGGGGAAAATAAAGTAGGGAATAAGGGCTTCAAATGACAGGGACAGACTCACTGACCAGAAGAGACTGGAAGGAAGACCTGAAAGAAGGCAGGGAACCAGCCATGGGCAATCTGGACAAAGAGTGTGGAGACAAAGGAAATGTGCAAAGGCCCTAGGCTAGTCGTCAAAGAATAGCAAGGAGACTGGTGTGCCCAGGGCACAGTGAGCAGGGAGACATGGGACAAGAAAGCTCAGGGATATGCCAATCCTTCTGTCTGTGGTTCACTTGCCATGGTCTTAGTTACCTGTGGTCAACTGAGGCCTGAAAACATTAAAGTGAAAATTACAGAAATAAACAATACATAAGTCTGAAGCCACACACTATTCTAAGTACCACAGTAAAATCTAATTCCAATCCATGCCGTTCCCACTCAGGACATGAATCATCCTCTGTCCAGTGTATCCACACTGTGTATGCTACACATCTGTTAGTCACTTAGTAGTCTGCTCAGATATCAGATCGACAGTTGTGGTTTCATAGTACAGGTGCTAATTAACCTTTACTTTACTTCATAATAGCCACAAAGCACAAGAGAGGGGTACAAAGGAGACACCAGGGCATAAAAAGACAGGTTAGCTCTGGCACCATGTGGCAGCCCTTCAGGGCGGGTAGGGTTAAAGACACAGTGCTCAGTTCCACGGTGTTGGCATCCACTAGAGTCTAACGTATCAGTGGGGACTTTATAAGAAGGCCCAATTCAAAAAGCTCACTCATTAATTCAGCTGAATGCTTACCGCACATCAGAGGGCTATTGTGAGGATTCAATCAAGAAATAAAGTAAGGCCAGCTGCTGGCACACAGTAAGCACTCAACAAACATTCACTCAGAGGGGTGGATGCCCCAGCATCCCGGGATAGGACACAGACAGTCTTCAGGAGAACTGGGTCTTTCCTCCACTTTCTCCCCTGGGTGAAAATGCAGCCTAACTGCCAGAGACTGGTTTCAGAGTCCTCAGAGCCCAACGTTCCCCTTAGCAGCAGTGCCCAGATTGTGAAGTTGAGTTCCTCCTGGCTGCCGGCCCACCTGCAGCATCTAGGCCACAGTGAGATGCTGCTCCTCCTCAGCTGTGTGGAAAGGGGTGCAGGAAGGGGACCCCACGCAGGGGGCTGGGAAAGTCACAGCAAACGTACAGAATTTGCTCTTGTTCCGGGAGCCCACCTTTGGGCAGCCTTGGCTAAAGAACGGACCACTTATAGTACTTGAGCGTGTGTGTGTGTGTGTGTGTGTGTGTGTGTGTGTGTGTGTGTGTGTGTGTTTCTCACGTGTGTGTGTGTGTGTGTGTGTGTGTGTGTGTGTGTGTGTGTGTGTGTGTTTCTCTCTCCAGATCTGTAGCCCATTTGCAACCATGATCTCTCGTCACACCCTGGCCTCGGCATCCTTCCCTCACTCACCAGGGTGGCCACCAGAGGGTGCCATTGCTTCCCTTCCCCTCCACCCTCCATCCCCATACTGAGTCTTACTTAGCCTGGGGCCATGGTTGAGACCCTCAAGGGCTCAAATCTTCACCTCTATCAGCATTCAATCCCTACTCCGCATGTCCTCCCCTATTCTCTCTCAATTCTCATGCCCGGAAGTCCTGGACTTCCAGGGCCGGTGCGATAAGAGGTAAGCTGGGATCTCCTCCTGCTTCACGGCAAGTTTCTCCCTGGAAAAGCCTGTGGTGGGTCCTTCAGACCAGTTCTTCCACATAGGCACAGGAACAAGCACTTTTGTTTTCCATTAGTGCCCCCAGAGGCTGTCTTTCCTCACCTGGGTTATGTGACTTGAACCCAAGAGTCTCACGTATTCTCCTCCTTTGAGACGCAGCAGGGATGAGACTCCCTGCTGTCCTGCTCCACCGTGGACGGTGGTGTAGGGAAGATCATGGAGGGGAGCACTGCTCACACTCGTTAGAGCATGGGAAGCACTTGAGATGTTTTTAAAATGCAACTTCAATGCCATAGTTCTGGAAAGAGACCTGACGACCTCTATTTTTAAGATGCTCCTGGGTGCTGCTAACCCAGCTGGTCTAGGGACCCCACTTATGTCTCAGTTACTTTCTTGTTGCTGGGACAGAATACAGCACATCAACAAGTTAAAGGAAGAAAGGCTTATTTTAGCTCTCAGTCTGTAGAGGTGCCAGCCCATAGCTGACTGCTGCTCAGGCAATGAGGCACGGTAGAGAAGAAACAGTGCATGGCATGGCAGACAGGAAGCAGCAAACAGCAGGCCTCCCTTTCCCTTTTTTTTTTCCATTGAGGCTACAAGCCCATTGGTTGGTGCCACCCAAACCTAGGGTGGGCCTTTCCATCTTCCACACCCAGAACTACGATAAACCAATCAGTCGACTAATCCAGTCATCACAAGCCCATAATCCAATTATCCCACACCCATGATTCAGCCTCCTCCCCAAAGCCCCACCTATGAGCACATGAGGTTTTTCAGGGACATCTAGATATAAGCCATAACGGAGAGGAAGGATAGGGACATTTTAAGTGCAATCTCCATCCTGGTGGCTGTCACAATAGCCCCTTTCCCCTTCGGGACAGTTATACACTGAAGAACCACTTATTAAACAACAGAATATTCGAGACAACCCAGGTATCCATGTATAGGAGAGTGGCTAAACCCACAAATGTTTCTTGGTTTACTATGGGGTGGCCTCTGAATCAACCTAGAGTAATCTGGGAATATCATAAGTAGCAGGCGCATCTAATGCACTTAACCAACAGAACTTCCTAGCTTAGCAACACAGTACGTGGCTGACTGAGCTACAGCTCACTGCACCTGCCCAGCATCTTGAGATGCTGGATATCATGAGCCCAGGACAAGGCCAGAAGTCAAAACTCAAAGAATGAATGCACGTCACTCTCACACCATCACTAAGTGAGAGCCCTGCATGGAGGTCGTCCGCGAACCTGTACAGTGGGTGGTTCACTGTGTGTGTTCAATGACCAGCTCTGAGCAGAGGCGCCTCACATGAGAAGCATCCCCAGCACGTCCCACTGCAAGCGCCCTTTGCAAAAGAGCGCACTCCAACACCCAAGGTGCTTACCATCCACGTCGGAGCCTCCTAAAGTCCCTGTTAAAGATTCAGAATCCTGCGTCCAGCTGAGAGTCTGGGAAGGGCAGGACTCCACTCGCTATTTTCAGCGCCTTGGCTAATTCTTATGCACACTGGGGCTGGAAAATCTCTGCATTTGGAGCCAGGTTCTATGGAAATGGGAGAAAAGATGCCTTTCATGCCTTTCCAGTAAGCCTAAAGCAGTGAGAAAAAAAAGGAAAAAAGACACCAATTAATTTTTCAATAATTCACGTTGCTCCCTAGAATTACTCTGAATCAGCGGTGATTTTGTTAAAGAGAATCCTTCCTTGTCGTAGGTACTTTAGCTACTGCTAATATCAAATGATCATGATCAGCCTCACTTTTGATTGCAGCCCCCTCTGGGAGGCCAGTATCAGGATGTGAGCCTTCCCAGCTTAGAAACCTCTGTCCACCCAGCCTTGTCCAGAACCCTAAAACGGTGTATCTCATTTTATGCAAATTTGTATTATGTGACTTGGAAACCAGGCAATTGAAAAATATTAATAAAGACTTGCCCGTATGCTCCAATTTTGAAATAATACAGATCTTGCTTTACATTTATCCCTCTGGGAAATTTAGTCGCGAATAATGCATAGCTTCAGGAATGAATCCCTGGCACAAATTTGATAAAAGCTGATCTGCTCAATGGGGAGCCGGGGAGGGGCTCACCTGTTAACCCTGCCTTCCTCCTCTTCCCATTTTCCCACAGGAACCCACGCCTGCTCAGGTGCATGTTCCTCTCCTTTTTTTAGCCAAGTTGGTTTGTGTTTTGTTTTGCTTGTAGTGCTGAGGATGGAACCCCAGGCTTCAAATGTGCTAGGCAAGTGTCTGACCGCTGAACTACACACCCAGTCCTTCGGCTGAGATCTCTTGAACCACACACTCTGCCCAGACCTGAACAGTCATCCGCACCACACACATCCACAAAGCCCCTACTGTGTGCCCTTACCACGGGGTGGCATGTCACGGTGAGGGGGACACCTGTGCCCTCACGGAGTCCACATGCTGCTCTAATTGTTCCGATAACCCAAGGAATCGGTACCATCACTGTTCCCATCTCAAAATGAGGACTCCCAGGCTCAATCTGAAGTCACTTCACAAGTTGCGCAGAAGGTAAATTTGAACCCCAGCTATGTCATTCCTAAGCTTGACAACTACCCCATCTGCTGGGAGAGGAAGCAAGTGTTTGGGAATCCCAGACCCTAACCATATGCTGTGTCCTCTCCGTGAAGCAGCCACTTCCTCTGGGAGATGCGTGCGCGGCCCACACCTACGTGGCCAGTCTTGGGAGAGAGAGCCACGCTCACACCTCATTGGCCATGCCTGTGTCACATGACTGCCCTCCCTTCAAGGGAGCCAGGGAGGATGCTGGCTGAGTGCCCGGCTGTTTCCTCCCCCCAGCTCACTGTGGTCTCAGGAAGGGGAAGTGGAGACTAGGTGGTCACAGAGAGGAAGCCCGAGGAGGGGTCTTGAGGAATGAGTGAACATCCCAGAGGGACACGCATGTAGAGAAAGGTGAAAGGAGCAGAGTAGTTAAAACGTCAGAGACAGGACAAAGGGTGTGGCATCCTCAGAGACCCAGAGAAGGGACAGGGCAGCTGGAAGCTGGACAGGAAGATAAGGCTTTGAGCACTGCTCTGAAGAACCGTCCCCAGAAGCACCTCTCACTCCTGGACTCCCAGACTCCCAGGACTGCACAGGAAGGGAAACACGCTTGTCCCCTGCTGGCCACACACAGGCTTAGCGCGTGGACAGGGCAGCACACCCCCCTGTGGCATGTTTCGAGCTACTACAAGCTAAGCCCCTTCATTTATCAAAGCAAGGGCTTCCTCCCTGTAAGACTCCAGGTTCTATGGTGCTTTACACTTCGCTTCGCCTCTGCAAAACCAGCTTCCGCGTCGGTGTAGTGCCCAGGACGCTGCTGAGGGTAAAGGCACGTGGGCAGCCGCTGCGGCCTGGTGCTCAGGAGGGGGGCGGACCTCACTCCCCTGCCTGCCGTGCAGCACACGCAGGTGGCTGGACTTCCCCAGGCCGCTTGCCCTGATTAGCAGCAGTGACTCAAATTTACTGACTTTTACAAGAACTTTTAGGCCCAAGAGTCCTACTTTCCCATCAGAAGGGGTGACTTAGGGTATTCCCGTCTACTCACAAATATGTCTGAGGCCCGGAAGCAGCTGCACAGCACTATCTCAGACCTGCGGCTGCCCTGTGTGGAGAGGGGACACGAGAGGAAAACGGGATTCTCTAAATTCCTGTGTTGTGGCAGTCTTGGATCAGAGCACACTGTGGCCCAGGGTTTGGAGAAGTGGCACTTCCTGTGTTCACTCACACTTCTAACCCTGGACTAAGTGGCGGTCCCACCGGGCAGGGCCACACAAATGCTCTGAGTGGCCTCTTTAGCTTCGAGGAGAAAGTGTCTTTGGCGCAGCGAGACTCCTGGAGACATCAGTCCCATTCACAGTGCCCTCTCCTTCCCTGACAACTGCCAAAGGGAGGCGACAGGCAGGGCTGCGTGGACTGTGTCACTCTCCTTCCCGGACGGTGACTGGACCTGGTACGAACAACTGTCACACTGGGCTCACCGGTTTCACTTTTCACACAAATCTGTACTGGGCCAAGAGATGAGTCTATTTCTGTAGTGGCTGGGACTTGTCACCTTGGGAGCTGCGGCTCAGAAAATCTGAATACCCATATGGGGAGTGGGTGGAGAGAGGCAGCCAGGAGAGGCAGAGAGGAGCGCTCCTGCTCTTAAATTCCTGCCCTTGAGACCCCTCTATCCCTGCCAGGGCTCCTGGATATCAGTGACAGACTCGATACAGGCTGGTCCAGCCCCTCTGGGGTGCTCCCCACCACCAGCCCATCTCAGGGCCTGGTCCTGCAGGGCTCCAAGGGTGGAAAACAGAGAGCAGGGGAGGGTTAGGGTTCGGGTTTGGTGTCACTCCTGCTGGTAGCTACCTCTGGGTCTTAGGGGGAAGCTCTGCACTCCCCATGGGACCCCTGGGTGGACAGGCCTGGCCCTGGGGCCGGGGGACTAGGGCGAGACAAAGGAGCTGCCCAGCACACAAACTTTAAGGCGGCCCACAATCCCAGCTCCCCAAGACTGTAGGGCTGCTCCTGACAGTGAGGACTCCTGGGCCTGACACTGCTCCCGGCCAGGACTGGCTTCTGGCTGCTTCCTGCACAGAATCCACGGAGAATCCCCTGAGCATCCACTGGGTCCATCCCGATGCATCTGTTTAACTGACTGATAAATCAGTAATGATGACAGAAAATACTTCTTGCATGCTAACCTTGCGCCAAGTACCTAGTCACTATGATTGCCCCATTCTAGGTCACACAGGGAGTAAGCAGCAGGGTTTGGACCCAAGTCTCCCGCTGCCTCGCTCAGGCCCCTTGAAGAAAGCTGCCGCCTGAATTTGAGAGCCACGGAAGCAGTAGGCATAGCAACTGTTCACGCCCCCAGGTCTCGAGAGAATGGAATCCCCAGCCCTGGAAGCTGCTGAAACTCTCAGAATTAGAACCTTCCCGTCCGTGTCAGTACCATCCCAGGACTCCTGGGAGCAGGGCAAACACTCAGGTGGGTGAGCTCATGAAGTCTTCAGAAAGAAAGCAGGGGCAGGTGATGTGACCATCTCTGTCTCGCAGATGGGGAAACTGAGACACCAAATGTGGAGCCAGGTGTCCACGTTCACACAGGCAGGAGGTGACAGAGAGGGTCAGGGCGCAGCAAGGAATGGAGCTGCAGTGAGAGCCCAGAGGAACCCAACCACAGCCTCCTGGAGCGGACTGAAACCCGTCCCCAGGCTTTGGAGCTACATGTGGACCCAGGCTCGGCCACCCCTCCCTGTCTGGGGCCAGGGGAAGACAGGTCCTTTTCCTCAGAATCCCCACCCATCCCCAAAAGACAGCTGCTGCCAAAAGCCTGGCACCATCTTGGCCCTGGGAAGCAGATTTTTTGATCTTTGTTTTTCAGCCAAGTGACAGTCAATCGAGGCCCCAAAACCACCCTGCAGATGACAAGAACCACAGAACATCGCCACGCAGGGGCTGGGGAACATGAAAGCCAAGGTCATGACAGGAAGGAGAGAGGGCATGCTCTCCTGTGACCCCAGGATGCCACCAGGGAGGTGCAGGCTGGATCCTGCAGGGGACCCAGGGAGGCAGCAGAGCGGGGGTCCTGCAGCGTGCCGGGTGTCAGGTGAGCTCATGGGTTTTATAAGATGCCACTGTGCCCGGAACACTTGGGCAGGGAATAGGGGTGCCTATGGCATTCGTGAGGGCCACCAGTGACAAGGGTGAGCACGAGTCCCCACCCTTTTCTAAGCTGCCCGCACCCTTGGCAGCTAACAGCAGTTAGCAGTGCAGTGAGGAGGCACAGGGTGTCTGTGGCTCATGCCCAGCTCTCAGAGCCCTTGGGGCACAGTAGTGCTGATCACTCTTACTATTACCCACCTCCGCCTCCGCCCACTGCCACCTCCGCAGCCAGACAAAGAGGAGGGAGCTGCAATGAAGGTCTCCTCTGCAGGAAACTGGTGCAGCCTCGCGCCCCTTTCCCAGGCCTGGTGCTCTCTGGGGCCCTCTGTCTGCATAGCACACCCTGTAGGCCGGAAGAGGCAAAAACCAGGATGGAGAGGTGAAGAACCGGGAAAGATTGTTCTTGGCAGAAGGAACAGACTGTGTCCCAGGCTTGGCTATGGGAGGAACCTAAGGAGCCCAGCTCACTGCTTGGAGCTGATCCAAATGCGGGGCAGAGGTCTGTAGATGAGAAAATAAAATAAGGGCCTCCTCGGGTCGCCTAGCTACGCCTGGCTAGACGGAGTTAAATAAAACTTTACTGGCGATTCCCCTGAGAAGCAAGTCAAAGATGGGGGTAGAAAAAGAAAAAGCAAACAGAAGAGAAACACCAAATGCCCTGGGGACTGGCCAGGAGGCCAGAAGAGCTGACAGCAGGACAGAGAAAACGCCAGGGGCACAGACGATGAGGCTCCACCTCCCGTAAAACACAGGGGAGCAAGGGGCTGCTGTACTCACACCTTGCACTGCCGCACACACTCCCACACATCTGTACTCAGCCTGGAGTCACTGTGCTACTCGCGCGAGGGTGGTACAGAGTACGACAGACACCCGCATGCCCCTTACAAACTCTGAGCTAACCAGAGTTTGACACCCGTCACCCCCCACCCCAAAGATAAGGCCTGCAAAGCTGGGGCAGGGACCAGTAGACAGACAGACGGAAAGAAGGTGCACACAGGCCACGGGGAGGAACGACGGTGGGACGGTGAGCAGTGGTGCCCGGTTATGCCCAGTTCCCCGTAGCGGGCATCCCTCACCCCCTATGGGGCCACGGGGTCCCCCGTCTTTCCAGAGCCCCACCCTGATTCTTTCTTCTCCTTTCTCCCTCCTTTTCCTCTTTACAATACAGTGCCTTCCTTTCGTTACACTTTGTCTCTGATTTATTACCGAGGCTGCCATGCTCCCCGTGGGCTGTGACGGCAGAGCGGTGCTCCTCCCCCCAGTGCGACACAAACGGAGGTGCTCAAGGCCGGATCTGCTGTGCCCCCCCAGGGGGCCGGGGTTGAGAGGCTTGCTCCTCAGCTCCAAGCTAGCGGGAGGCGGAGCTTCAGAAAGTGGGAATCCAGCCCCTCCTTAGCTCCCGGTCAGCTCCCTGGCTGCCATGAGCTCCTGCCATGATCTGCTGCCTAGCCACAGGCCCAGGCTTCCAAAACCGAACCAAAACATACCTTGCTCTTTTAAGTTGAGGATCTTGGGGTGTTTCTTACAGTGATGGAAGCTGACTACCCAGCAATAACACGCAGAGTGTGAAAAGGAAGACGCTATCAGCTGCATGCTTGCCACAGGCCAGGCTTGGATACAGTGGGATAAGGAATATGAATCGCTGTGAAAAGCACACCAGAGGCGTATCCTCTGAGATCCTCTCCTTGTTCACGAGGGGTCAATGTGGAGACTCCCACAGCCAAGCAGCCTTCTGCACGCACACACAGGAGCCTGGCTTCCCCACCTGTGGCTCTGCCATTCTCCAGGGCAAACTTTTCTACAAAGGGCCAGAGGGTCGATTTCTTTGGCTCGGCGGGTCACATAGCCTCTGTCAGTCATTTAACTGCCCTTACAATACACGTACAGCAAAGACAATATATACACAAACGGTGTGGCCCTGTTTTAATAAAACTTCAGTTACAGGCAGTGGCGACAGGGGGGACCCAGGTCAGCTCCAGCTGATCCTCACATCCAGCCCGCCAACAGGAGACAAGAAAAAGCTGTGCGTGGCAGAGGTTTTAAGGGGCTAGGCTTAGAAGAGATGAGATGACCTACCTGCAGTTCCCCTGGCAGAGCACAGTCGCATGGCCACGCCTAACAGCAGGAGGCAGCGACACCGAGGAGTGTGGGCTGCGCATCCAGGAGGGAGCCGGACTACCCCTGTCCTGCACGCTGCAGCTGCCTCCTCTCATCGCTAAGGAGTGGGAACGTGGGTAGCATCGTGATCCCCATGCACAGCTGGGCACATTGAGGCTTAAAGGGGCTGAAGGAGTGGTGAGGGCCCAGAGTCAGTGGCCAGGGTCTCTCTAGCAAAGCCCCACAGGCACAGTCCTGAGGGACAAGACGAAGAGACCAGGGAGCACAGTCCCGTCCCTAAAAAGGTTTCACAAAGGAGTGCGAGTTTGCATCAAACCAAAAATCCAGCAGTTGTCCTGGTTCCTCCTCACTTGATACAGCTCCAGACTCAGGCAAGAGCCCTGCCCCTCAGAGGACACTGCCCAGCTTTGCCCTGACTGCCGCGTTCTGGAACCAAAGCCCCGAGAGCCAGAGAAGCCCTGATTCCAACCCGGCCTCCCGGGTCACCAAAAGCTGCTCCCCAGGGCAGGAGGACAGGATACACTTCATTCAACAGTGCTGTTAGCTTGACTCGTGAACACTAAATATCGGAACTGGAGCGCATGAACCTCCACCTATGCTCTCACACTGGACCTGCCAAGAGCAGGAGCCACTGGTATCCTAGGCCCCGATCAGGGCCCCGAAGGCAGGCCACCAAGATCTGAATCCCAGCTCTGCCCACTCAAGTGTGGGATCTTGAGCAGCATGCAGTCCTTTATGTCCAGTTTCCCCACCTGTAAACTGATGGTAAGAATGGTACCGACCTCGTACCTTGTGGTAGGGATTTAACCGAGTTACAATTTATAAAACACTCAGAATTATGTCTGATACTAAGTAAATGCTCTGCTAAATAAATAAACAGCTCCTGCCCACCCTGCTGCCACAGGCCCAGCCTCCCACTCGGCTCAAGGAAAACACCACTTGAATCAGCAAAGCTTGTAGCTCTTTTCTGTCTCTGGAAGTAATAGCCCCAAGGTGGCAGTTACTGTCTCTTGCTATTCCTGTGAAGCGACCTGTTCAAATGCCAACTGCAGCATGTCACCTCAGCTGGCAGGAAGTTGTTCCACCTGGTAATTGTCCAGAAATTATGATGCTTCCCTCTTCGACATCAAAGTACAGGCCAAGCTATTTGTAAGCTTTGGCATCTGCCAATCTGGGCAAAGCAGATGGCAGAGATAAAAGTGCAGGATCGGGCAGGCTGATGAGGAGCTAGCATTTTTCTTGAGTCCCCACTGAAAGGCACCCAGCCTCTCCTGGCTCAGATGGACTGTACACTTGACCGAGGAAGGGCGCAGGGCAGTTATCTCTTCTGTCTCCCTCAGTTTTTGATGACTGGAATGGGAGGGACAAAGATGACTCAGGAAGGAATCAGCCCCAGGCAAACCCTAAAATCTTCTTCCACACTAGAGACCCTGGGGCCCTTCAGTCCTTAGTAAGGAGCTGTTAATTGGTCCATTCTGGCTGAAAGTCAGGGTCACAAGTTGGTGGATCACAAGGCATGGCTGCCTCTTACAAGGACCTGGGAGGCTTTCATAAAAGACCTATTCTCTGGCCTCACTTGATTCAGGTGACTGAATCAAGCTCGCTCAACATAGAGATCTGATGCTGGCCATGTTTTAAAGCTCTAGATCAGTGAAACATGCAGTAACAGGAAAATGCTCAGGCTTAGATGTTAATTCAGGTTGCACTTCCACATATCAAGGGCCTGCTGGGCCCAGACCATGGTCACTTATTTTACCCTTCTGGCAAGAAAGGTCTCTTATCTCGCTATTAGAATAAACCAGAGCTCAGAGAGAAATGACTTGCCCAGGGTCACACAACTAAGTGGCAGCAAAGACCTTAAAACCCCTTCTTGGTGCTCCAGGATCAGTCTCCGCCCACAGTTATCGCTAACGTCTTGGACTTCAGGAGCCCAATAGACAGTAATGGCCTCCCTGTCCTTGTTTACCCATGGACCTTTCCATAGGAGGCTGGGAAGCATTGTCCTTGGGAGCCAGGACGCCTGGGACAGAATGCCAGTTCAGCACCTCAGCAATTACATTCACATCTCCTTCTGAGGTTTAAAGGCATTAAGGCTTCTGAACAGCCCACAGAGAGGCCACTTTTGACCTGCATATTCCATTTCCGATTTCCACTGGCTACATCTCCCAGCATCCTTTGCAGTTAGGTATGATCATGTGACTGGGTTCTGGCCAGTGGACGGAAAAGAAGTGATGTCATCACTCCTGACCCCACCCACTGAAAGCTCCTAGATGAGCTCCCTCCCACCTCCAGCCTACCCATAGGATGGAAGAGGATGCAGGTTCCTCACAAGTGTGCTGTTGAGGATCCAGCACATCTAGAGAGGGCTGAATGACAGAATACATGCAAGCACTTAGAACAGAACTGGGAAAAATGTAAACTGTGACCTTATTCTCTTCCACACCCACTTCTGCTCAGATCTCTCACACCTGTCCGGTCGGGGATGCAATCCAGCCGATTCGCTTCACAGAAAAGCAAATGGAGTGGGCAGCAGTTGGGAGCTCAGGAAGCAAATCCAGGTCTAAGACCCAGCCCTGCCCCTCAGGACTGTCAGACTCCGGGCAAGTTAACAGCCTCGTCTTCCTCCTCCTGCTTCTCTCCTCCTCCTCTTTCCCCTGCCTTCCCAGTCTCTCCCCCTCTCCCTTCCTGCATGATAAGATTGGGAGAACTACTTAGGATGAGTATGTAAATGAATGTTTCTCAAAGGGTGTCCCAGGATCAGAAGTATCCACCTTCCCTGGGAATGTGTGAGAAACGCAGATTCTTAGATTTGATCCAAACCTGCTGAGTCAGAACCGCTGGGGCTGGGCCAGCACTCGTGTGCAACAGCCCTGAGCACAGCTGCTGCACAGGCAGGTTGGAGACTGCAGGGCTCCTACAAAGGTGTCAACACCATGCTTGTTAGGTGACAAACCTCTAGAAAGGCTGCTTTTGTTTCTGTCTTCACAGAGGATGCTCTGGACCCTGGAGAACGACTGTTGTAAAGCAACAGCCTGCATCTTGCCCACTAACTTGAATTTCTGAAGAAAGAAATCACTTCTTAAACATTTCCTGTGGGCTGGGTCTAGCTCAGTGGTAAACCAATTGCCTAGCATACGCAAGGATTTGAGTTTGATCCACAGCCCTGCAGAAAGTATATATTTCCTGTAACTCACTGATGTTCATCCTCCCTCCTGCTCTGCTGGCCTAAAAGAAAACATCGGCCTTTTCTGACTTTTCCACTCCTCTGTAGGGTTAGGCCTAGGTTCTGGGGTGGCATACAGGGCCCAGGATGCTGTGGTTTGGGGCCTGCTGTGGGTCCTCCCTCTGTACACGTGGGTAACCACTAAGCTTCATCCATCCTATGTGATCCCTTCCAAAGTAGAAGTTCTCTGTGGATTTCAGAACACTTGGAGGTCCCAGGACCTTGGCCAAAGCTGCCTCTGGCACCATTTTCCAGGGCCTGAGTCTGGATGCCCCGAGACGCCAGGCTAACCGAGGCACAGTGACATGAGCCAGCTGTCACTCACCAGCAAGAGTTGCAGACTAGGCAGAGACAGTGACTTTACTCCAGGACCCCAGGAGACCATCAGGAAAGCCCAGTCCTACTGGATCTCTTTTTCCAGGGAAGCTGATCTGGATCCAAATTTTCAGGAGAAATTTAAAATATCTGATCTTTTGTTGACAACAAATCATTCTAAAAATTAAAATGCCGTGCAGGCCAAAGCAAGCAAATCTGTGGGCAGGATTCAGCTAACAGGGGACGAGCACAGAGGCCCCAGAGGAGGACACTTCTCTGGGGTCTTACAGTTCCCAGAGAGATGGCAGGGAGAGAGCAGGGCCCACCACCCAGGCCAGGGAAGTGTCCTCCAGCCTGCAGAGGGCAGACACCCTGTTCTCTGCTCTCAGAGATCTCCATGGTGCAGTGAATCCCCTGGGTCATCTCAGTTCTCCTACAAGAGCAGCGAACCCGGAAAGCTGTGGGTCACCTGTGCCCCCACCCGTCCTGCTCATCCTCCCCCAGAGGCAGCTGCCTGCTGGGCTGAGAGGCTAAGGGGGAGACTAAAGAAAGGAGGAATCACAAAAGACAACTACAATCCGGGCACTAAAGCAGAGGCACTGAAGGGGACTCAGGCCACTGCTCTCCATCCCATCTCTGCGGAGTGGGTGTGGAGGGAAACCAGAGCCCCGGCTTGGATGGAGTGAACAGGGCAGCTCTCACTAGAGAGGTGACATCACCACCGAAATAAGAAGAAGGAGTCAGTCACTGTTGAGTGTCAACCTGGATCCTTCAGTCATCTCTTTAACCAAATATTTACTGAACACCTGCTTTGTGCCATGCAGTGGCATAGGTCCTGGGGAGCTTCTGAGATCTGGAACATGAGGTTGGTGTCTCCAGGGAGCTACCCTCTGGGACCTGGGCTCTATGTAACCCTCAAGTTTCAGAACCAAGGAACAAAGAGGAACAAGGTGTTCCCGTAAGTGAAAACTTACTGGATTCACTGATTCAACACTGATTCAGCAAGTACTTACTGAGCACCTACTATGTGCCCAGAACAGCTCAGCAGTTAACAAGACAGATGAGTTCCCACCAGATGAAGCTTCGAAGGCATAGGTGGAAGGTCAGTATGATAACAGTAGTCTATATTGGATCAGAAAAACTGCAGGTGTTAGGGGAAAATGGAGACCAAGGAAGAAAAGAGGAGAATTGAGCATTGGAGGTGGGAGTTACAATGTTAAATAGGAAATTCCGAGAAGTGGCTTTTGAACGTGGATTTGAAAGAGGTGAAGAAGTTAGCAGCACAAAGCCAGGGGTGGTGGTGCACACCTGTAATCCTAGCACTTGAGAGGCTGAGGCAGGAGGATCGCCATGAGCTATATATAGTTCAAGACCAGCCAGGGCTACAAAGTTAGACTGTCTCAAAAAATATATAAAACAAAAGGCACAGACAGCAGATTGGGGAGAAGAGCACCATGCAGGGACATCACAGGCCCAGAGGCCCTGACACAATCCAGAAGCAGCCGGGCTGGAACCACAGCAAGGACAGGAGACCAGGGAGGGGTCGCAGGGGCCACGTTCAGTAAGGACCTTGGCTGCCACCTAGCAATGTGGGGCCACCTCATTCCTCTCAGCGGCCCCCCAAGAACCATCAGTCCCCTGAATTCTGGGGAGCAGACGCAGCCCCTGGCTCTCTCCGGTTCTTTGGGCCATCCCTCTCATTTACCACTTCTCTGGGGCCAGTGACTCATGATTTACAAGGCCTTCCTGGGGCTGCATCTGAGGGCCCTGTTCCGGCTTCCAGCCAGGGCAGCGGTACTCCTTCACAGATCACACCGCTGCCTCCCTCCCAACTAATTCCAACAGCTGGTTACCCGCTCACCGATTTCCCCTCGCTAATTGCCAAGGGAAGAATTATAAATAAATGTGTACAAGCAAACAGATGCTGTCATTTAAAAAATCGATTCATCTAGCAAAAATGCCCCACTTAGGACTGAAGTGCATACCGCAGAGCATGTGTCTCGGTGGCATTTTAATGAAATCAGAAAAACAATGGCGGAGCTCACTAATGGATTCCACAGGAGCAAAGGGACAAGGGCAGAGGGACAGAAGAGAGACGCCTCCCACTTTGTTACTGTGACTCATGTGGCCCCAGACCTGTTGAAGAGAGAAAGGCTCCCTCTCTGTTAGGCACTTTCTTTTCCTTTCTCTTCCTCCAACCCTCCCCTGCCCCTTACATCTGCTTCTGACATCCGATTAGATTTGTTCATTATTGTTTTCAGCCTCAGAAGCAGTTCTTGCCTATTTTGTGTTTTCTAGAAACCTTGACCGGAGCACAGTGCTGGGTGTCCTTGGTGCTGTGCTGGGCACACAGCTAGACCTCATCTCCTGCCTTCCCAGGGGCAGGGATGTTCTGAAAGGCCACTGGAATGGGGACCGAAGTGACCATTGCTAGGCCTGGCCCACGAGACCGCCTCCTAAGCTCTGCCATGGTCCTTCCCTAGCTGTGGGCTGTGGGAAGAGGGTTTCAAGACCTGCAGGAGGTGGTGGAGCCTCAGATGAAAAAAGTGAGGGTCTCTGAGCCCCTAGACAAAGCAGAGCCTCCTGTCTGTATGTGTCCCAGTGTGATGGGGGAAACATCAACTTAATACATCGGGCCACGGAAACTCTGGGCAGTTTGTAACTGTAGGGATTTTACCCAAAATGATACGTGATAAGTTTCAGAATTCATCATTCATGATTCGTGCACTGAGCACATAATCAAAACATCTAATTATTTCTGTGTTGGTCAGCTCTGCTTGGCTGGGATAAGGCACCTGATGTGCACAGCTTCAAAGAGGAGAGACTCATTTGGACTCACGGTTCCAGAGGTTTCAGTTCATGGTGTGCTGGTTCCAAGGCGGGAACATCCTTAGAGGAGGGCACAGTAGAGCAAAGCTGCTCACCTCATGGTGGTCAGAAGCAGAAAAACCACAAGAGAGCCAGAAAGAGAGGAAAGGGCTGGGTCAGGGCACACCATCCAAAGACAGGCCCCCAGTGACCTCCAGCTCCAGCTCCAGACCAACCTCTCAGCTATGAACTCATCAGCGGACCAGTCCATGGATTGAATGATCTGTGTCTCTCTCCCTGATCCAGTCACCTCTCTCTCTAGTCCCACCTCTGAACACTGCTGCACTGAGCAATCAAGCCTTCAATCCACGAGAGTTCATGTTTAAACCGTGACACTCTCCATCAGATGTCTCGGCGATGTGGTGAAAGGAATGTGTCTGTCCTACAGCTGGAAAAACTTGCTGTGACAGGGTTAGTAGTCTGCTGAAAGACTCACAGCTGGTCATATCATAACTGCCCTTTACTGAACACCCGCTGTGGGCTGTAGCTGGTGCCGCATGCTCACATCCGCTATCTTTTTTTGCTTCTCAGGAAACTTCTTGTCAAGTAGGTACTGTCATCCCTCGTTTGCAGATGAGGAAACTGAGACTTAGATTAGTCTGCTCACTCAAGAAAGGAAGAGAAGGCAAGAGAGGGGGAAGGGAAGAGAGGGGAGGGGTGGAAGGGGAATAAATGAAAGCAGCAGAATTCCAACTATAAAGCTAATAAGCTAACACTGCCTGATCGTACTAAGAGGAGCCCCTGATAAAAAGCCCATCACAATGCATCTTAAAATACCAGCTCACCTCAAGTCAGGCCAGCCTTAGAGAACTGAAGAACCATACACACACACACACACACACACACACACACACACACACACACACATATGCACGCACTCACACTCTATAAAGGTTAAACCCATTACCGCAAAACAAAACATATGGCCACCAAATCCGCATTTATTACAACTAATTGGAAGAGACACAGTCAAGCACATGAATATTTTAGCAGTTTCCAACATGCAACCTCTATGCCAAGACCCAATTCCTCACTAATCAGCACGTAGTGGGCTCCAGTTCGGGGGGCTGGAGCAACGCTCTATCCCATCCCTCTTGATGCAGTGCTGGGGGCTTTCCTGAGCCACTGCCCACATGCTGCTCTGTGAAAAGCACCCCATGAATACAGAGGCTTGAGAAGCCCCTTTTCACCAGATTTACATCCCTAATTGGTATCTGGGGAAACAGTGTAGGCAAAGACTTTAAAATCAAATAAAAAATTCAGATCTTTTAATGTAATCCCTGACTGATCCACCTAATGAAGAGATTCTGGTGATTGCTGTCTAAGCCACTGCAGGTACAGTGAGCAAATGGGGACTAACAGAGATTGATCTCCTGGCCAACTCCAGGAAAGGCCAGACCTGGTCCTTCTTCTTCCTCTTCTCACACCCTCTGCCATGTCACACTGCCTCTCCACAGACCCAAAAGCAACAAGGCCAACTGACCATCGTTACGGCTGTGTCTAGATGCTCCCCAAAGCCTCATGTGGTCATAGGTATGGCTATGCCAGCCTGGATCTAGAGTGCGTGACTGGTTCAAAGTGCAACGCTAGGATTAAGGGTGGGTGATTACTAAATCAATCCACTGATTGGTTTGGCACCGCCCTAATCCTGGACACCTGGATTTGATATAAGGGACAGAAAGAGGCTTGTCTTGTTCCTTGCTTGCTTGCTTTGCCACCTTCTGCCCACCATGAACTTTTTCTCCTCTGCATTGCCTCTCTGCCATGCCTTGCTGCCTTGAAGCCAGCCAATTATGGACTGAAACCTGTACAAACCGTGAGCTAAATAAAACTTTCCTCCTTTAACTTTGGATGTTTTGTTGTCTCAGCAACAAGAAAAGCAACTAAGACAATCATCAACTGGAACTTCTGAAAGTATAAGCCAAAATAATCCTTTCCTCTTTATTAGCTGGTTTATTTCAGATGTTTCTTACTAGAAAACTAACATGCCTCATGACTTGTTATTTTTTTTCCAGTACCGGGGATCAAACCCAAGGCAGGTGGCAGCACCACTGAGCTAAATCCTCAGCCCCTCATGACTTGATTTAACCAATCAAAATGACTATGTACTTCTGAGTTAAGCTCACAGCTCCAGTTCCCTCCCTGAAATGCTGACACTGTCACAAGAATAAGACCAGGCTGGCATGCTGGATGATAACTGACTTGTAGCCTGACTTGTAGCCCAGTCATCCCATTGCCCTAGCAGACAACTAGCTTACCACCAGACATGGGAATTAGGCCAGTCTCATGAACAAGCCCCTCCAAGACCAGCCAAGCCTGACCACCCAGGTGATGTATAGATTAATTGCTCTGAACTATTGAATTTGGGGATGCTTTGTTATGCAGCACTACTTGTGGTAATTGATAACTGATTCAAGCACATAATTTAATGCTCAATACTTATGTACAACAAATAGCCAGGCATGGTGGCACACACCTGTAATCCCAACACCTGGGAGGCTGAGGCAGGAGAATTGCTACAAATTTGGGGCCAGGCAGCAGAATTACATAGTGAATTCAAGGGCAACCTGAACTATATAGCAAGACCCTGTCTCAAAAAAAGAAAAAAACAAAACAAAAAAAACTAAACTAAATAATATATACACCAAATGAATTCATGAATGAGAAGTAATAAAATGTTCACCTTATTGGTCCTTATTACTCTAATACCAAGAACAGGCCTAGGCAAATATTTTTGAATGAATGAGTACAGAGTAACAGGTCCTATTATGGGGTGGGGTGCAGAGGAGAGAGACCAAACAAGATCCTTAGCCTTCACGGGATTAGGAGGGAGTCTTCTGGGGTACCATGAAGGGGAAGGCAGAAGCACATCACATACCAGGGAGCCAATGGTTGAGCCTGTCTTCACCAGGAGCTTTGGGCTGGCTATGGCCTGGGTGGTGACTCTGGGAGCAAACCAGAGCGGCACTAAAGAAGATGTCCTTGCAGCAGGAGACAGCACTCAGCCCTGGACAGGGGGCTCCAGTCCTGACCTCAGGTCCCCTAGTGCCACCTTTCCACATGTCTGTGCGCCCAAGGGCTGGGTTTCCTACTTGTGGCTACTATCCACCTCTGAGTTTTCTGTAAAGTTAGTGAAAAGGCAGAATCCTGGGCCTGCCCAGAACCAGCAAATCAAAACCTCCATAGGAGGAGCCCAAGAACCTGTATTTTAAGTGATTCCAAACTGCCCTTCAGGAACCTAAGCCAGAACAGGATGACTGGCCATCACCAGCCAGAGTCTGGAGGCTAAAACATGGATTCTGGGAGAGCAGAACAAGGCCGTGTGACATGGGGTGCTCAGCTGCTTATGCCTTCCTGCAAACCTGCTTTACAGAAGGAGAAGCGAGGGTCAGACTCTGTAAGAGTTCTATCAGCCAGACCCACTGTCGGGATTTTTGATTTGTGCCATAGAGGAGTCACTCGATAACACGCCTTGTCTTTTGTTCTAAGTCTCCACACAGGTCATCTTAGGCTCACTAGGTCACTGCTGAAGGTGGGATGCAGGCCCAAATCAGTAAGTGAACGGACCTGCATCACACAACAGAAGGTCCTGGTGGCCTCAGGAAAAGAGCTAGGACGTGGAAGAACTATCACTCTGCTTTCTGTGCAACTGGAGTAATTAAATGTCTCTTCTTCTATGGTTGAGCTAAATGTTGTTCTCAAGGCTGGAGTTTTGTTTGTGTGTGTATATTTTAAATAAATTTGATAATTGAGCCACAAATGTTCCCAGCACACTTGGGCATATTTAAATTACAGGCTTCTGATCTAATGGAGAGAAATCACCAATATGGGCATAAATGATGGCTTTTGTCTGCTTAGTGCTTTTCACAACACTCAGATGGCTCTGTCAGCTTAATGGCCACTTCCAAAGCTGCTGGGAATAAGGGCAGGGGAGGGGCTGGAAATGTGACCACAGGAAGTGAAATTCCATGGTGACAAATTGTGCTCCTTTTAAGGAAACATTTCATATTTGCCTGTAATTTAGCTCAACAAGCCAGTTTGGAAAAACACAAACCAGGCTGGGGTTGCAGAGCTATTGAGCACGCATGAGGTCCTGAGTTCACTTCCCAGCACCAAAAAAACAAAAACACAAACAAATCAAGCTGGCAAAAGGAATTTTTTCCCCCTCTGGCTGCAGCACTGCCTGCTTACAGCTAACAGCAAGAATTCCACTCCTGATCACTGAAGAGGACTGTGGAACCAGGGGTCTTAGTTCCAAATTTCCTTTGGCCCTTGTTTCGGGGTCTGGGCAACTAGAGGCTTAGTGCCCACCTATGATAATCATTGTATAGTAATTGGCCATCTATTATCAAATAAAAATCAAATTCAGACAGAGTTTTAGTTGAAAGGGTTGTTACAGGGAAGAAAGGGGCTCTAGTTTCAGGGGGAAAAACACTATTGCAAGAGAGAGGACCTATGTCCACAAGATCTGCAAACACCCTGAGGGTTAAGCAAAGAGCTCTTCTCTTGTATGGAGGGAAAACGAAGGCTAGCAAGGGAAGGAAGTAGGGTGAGAGGGTGGCGTGATGGGAGAGAAGGTCATAGACATTTTACCCTGAAGTGGGGCTGTTCTCCGGAAGAGCTGTGCACTGCTGGAGCTGAGGGCAGGCCAATACTCAGGGTCCTCAGGAAAGAGAGAAGCTTAACCAAAGTTCTGTTCATAAATGTTTTGTTCTGATCATTGAGGACAAGCAGTTTAGCTGATCACTTATTAGACAAAGCATGGAAACTGTGAGGGTCTGTGTCTGGCCCTGTCACCAAAGGGATACCTGTCCCTGAGTCCTATGCCTCCGTGTGTGTGTGTGTGTGTGTGTGTGTGTGTGTGTGTGTGTGTGTGTTACCAGGGACTGAACCCAGGACCTTGTGCTTGTGAGGCAGGCAGCGGCACCACTGAGCTAAATCCCCAGCCCCTGAGAATTATCTAAGTCTTACAAGGTAGGGTGTTTTTGTGGTAAACTATTCTGGAACAACAACAACAAACAGAGTGTGAGGAATACCTCCTACTTTCACTGTTTTCCAGGGGAACTATGCTAAGGTAAAATTCAACACTGTCAGCACACAATGGAAGAAACAAACGCAGGTAGACAGACACTGGACCTGTGACTGCTGGGCATAGTCACCATCACCTCAGTGAGCTTAGTAGGTTATGAAAACCTATTTCTCTGCTTTACTTACTCTCTACTTAATTGGGAATGATCATTATTATCACCACAAAGCTGGGTCCTGACACAGCAAAGAACAGTCCTTCTCCTTGGTCCTGGATTCTTTGTGCCTTTGATGAAAAAATTCAACCCAGACATATAAAAGCTATGCAGAAGTCTAAGTAGAATTTGTTGTAAAGAAGATACAGAGTTATGCCTTCAAGAGAGAAGATGGTAATTGTCACAAAGACATCTCTCTTGAGTGTGAGTCTGGGAACATTTTTATGCACATAAGTTATTCTTGAGGTCCAGAGAACTATGACTATCATAGTTTTATTTACATGATCCGTATGCTTATGGGCATTTCTCTTAGGAGTCACTCTGGGTGTCACTATCTCAAAAATGTCTTCCTTGCTCCTTTCAGGTTGTCAGTGTTCCCTAGTGGTTCTTAATTCCTTAAGAATCTAAATCAAGTCTCAGCCTCAGGAGGGAGAGTCTTTAAAGAATGCTCCCCTTGCTAATACCATTCTTCACGGCCCAGGGCGTATGCCTTTCGTTGGAAATACATGAGCAAATGGCATGTGCAGTGAGTACTCTTAAAATGTCATTGCACTCTGTAGGACTGCTTTAGGTCTGAGACCCAACAAATGATCTAAGTCTTTGTTTCTTAACTCTAACTGGCAAAACATGTTATTTTGGACCACCCTTTGTCCATCAGGCAAGCTAGTGTCTAACTACCTAACAACTATATCAGCTAGCTATGATTTTGTGGGCAGTGCCCCCCCACTTCACCCCTCGCACTGGGGATTGAGCCCAGGACCTTTGTCCTGAGCTATATTCCCACCTCTTTCTTTTCTTTTGCTGTTTTTTGAGACAGTCTTGCTAAGTTGCCCAGGATAAGCTCAAACTGATCCTCTGGCTTCAGCCTCCCAAGAGATTTTAGTATTTTTTTTCAAGTGACTTTTGGAAGGAGGGGGTGCTAGCTTAGTTCCTAAAATACACTGATCTGTTGCATTTGGGCAAGCCTCGGTTTCCTCATCCCTAAATAAGACACAGTAATCTTCTCACAGGTAATTGAAAGGATTAAATAAGACTGAGGAGTATAAGGGGCCCAGACAATGCTGACACATTCCCGGTGACCAGGTGACCAGCCATCGAATCTCCTTCCCCTCTGTCTCTAGTACCAAAGTGGGCAGGGCTTCGCGCTCCCTCTGGGCCACGCTCAAAATTGCCACACCTCTTAGCGTCAAGTGGAGGGAGAGGTACGTCCCTGACCACCTACCTGCAGCTGCGCATTGAAACCCAGGTCCTTTCCCCTGCAACGGGTCATGGGTGCAGCGGGGGTTCAAATTCTGGATCTGTGAGTTTCCAAAAGTATGTGTCCACTTTATTTCACTCAGCCTGTTTATCACTTGGCAAAACGGGGAACTACAATCCTACGTAGATGTTGGAACTAAATAAGATGGTGGGTGTGAACTTCTGTACGAAGTTAATCACCTTTACCGGCCAAGACTCCCCAAAGGAAGTCGGCCATTTACAGAAAGGGGCGGGCCGAGATATCAGTAGCTCGGCGCTCCTCTAGGCTTCGCGTAGCGACCAGTCGAGCTGCGAGCGATCGATGCCCCTGGCGCAAACTGACTGCTGAGATCCGCCGCGCTGCGACCAAGCGGAACAAGTTGGCGTCAGCCCCGGGTCAACCTGACCCCGTCTGGACGCCAGAGAGGTTAGTGTGAGCTACTCGAAAACACAGGCCGCGCTGGTTCCTTAGAAATACAGGGGCTGGGCTGGGAAAGCTACAGCGCTGCAGCGCTACCGCTAAAGCTCCGTGGGGAAAAGGATGGCTATGCGCATGCGCCATGGAAATGCCCGAAGCCGGGAACGCCATTTACGTGGCCGGCCTCCGGCTTTCTGCGTCTGGGCCCAGTGGGGAAACTCCCGGCGTGCGTAGCGTGCGTCCGGTGGCGGTCGGCCTGCGCTTGCGCGAGGCTGGGCGGGGCAGTTGGCGCGCGCCTGCGCCGTCCTGGCGTGTCGCGGAGAACCCAAAGTTTAGCCAGCCGCATGTATCTACAGGTGTGTTTGTGGCGATGGGTCTCATCCCTCAGCTGCTCCGGTGCCAAGCGGCGTTTGTCGCCCAGTGAAAACGATTGTTCCATCGGGCCTCGCATACCGAGCTAGCAGCAGTACAACTCTGGGAAGATGCCAGGGAGGGAAGGGGGTGTGGGGGGAGGGTTGGTGTGGGCTACACGCACCTGACCGGTCCCGGGCCCCTCTGCCCCAAGGAAAGGTGCTTGCCACCCAACAGGAAGTCACTCTGAGCACGAGTGTCACTTTGCCACACTGGTGATCCGGCAAAGTGAGCCACCGTTCCCAAAAGTATTAAGTGGCAGGGGCACAGTACCTGCACAGTTGTCCAGACCTTGCTGCAGAGTTAGTTACTGAAAGGGAATAGTGACACTCAACAACTAGGCCACACACACACACACACACACACAAAGGGGTGGGAGTAGAGGGAGAGAGCAGAAGGAGAGAAGAGAAGAGAACAAAGAAAGGAAGGTCCTTTTATTGGTTTTGGGCTGGGCTATTGCTTATTCATGAGGAGTGGGCTACTTTTAACCTATCACAGGCCAGGTTGTCTTTTATGGGTCCAGCCCTGCAGAAACAGGTTTCAACTTTTCTGGACCATTGTGGCCTTGGTGGGAGGGAAACTAAAGATAAGAGCATGAAGTCATTCTAAGAGCCGAGAAGCACCAGGAAAATGCAGCCTGTGATGGCAGCGTCACAGCATACTTTAACATGATCAATTCCCTAACAGTTACAGAGCCCTTTTGCATGTGGAATCCTCCTGCAGTGAACCCAGACTGCTCCCAGAAGGCCGGGTAGAGGCCGAGATGACCTGAAAAACTCCATGGGAAGAAGCGTTTCTGTGACCCATTTTGAGTTGGTCACCGGTTTAAGACCCTCTGGAGATCATGATGGGTTCTGCAGAAGCCCTGCCACCAGCGTGCTTAAACACAACACAGAGAGGTGCTTAAAAGAACTGATTTCTGGGCTGGGGTTGCTGCTCAGTGGTGCTGCCTGCATTGCAAGCACAAGGTCCTGAGTTCAATCCCCGGTTCTGGGGGGTTTGGGGGGATGAAAGAAGAAAGCTGATTTTTAAAAATAAGACCGTGACTATAGAGGAGCTTCCTGGAAGGCTGAATCTTATAGCCACCAGGAGCCCATTTGGACTGTGTTCTAACAGCAAACTATAAGCTAAGTTGCATAGTGGATCCTGGATGGTGAATTTAGGAAGTCAGGACTTGGTCTGTTTGGGCTGTGTTGTGACTTGACTCCTTTGTGATTAATCCCACGAGAAGCTCTCAGACTGATTTGTAAAACCAAAACAAAACCACTCAGATCATGCAATCTTTTCCTGACTCCTGCTTCCAAAAAGGATAATTTTGTACACCAATAAATGTACCTTTATATAAGGAGCTTTCAGGGGTGGCTGACTTAACTCTACTGAGAAAAGTCTTACACAACTATTGACCTTAGGAGACCAACAGCTGAAAGCTGTCCTGTGTCACAAGGCCAGTGCCCATGACACTTGAAGGCCAGTTGGCAAAGCCAGGACACAAGTCCACTCAGGCTACTTCAGTACTGGAGTACTGAAGTACTGAAGTACTTCAGTACTTCAGGGCACTCCCACCCCTTCAAAAGGAAATCTCTGACCAAAAAGCTCTTTTAAGGCCAGTACCTGCCAAGTTCTGGGAGACGACCTTACAAAGTGAGGGTACAGGCCCATTCAGGCTTTCTCATATGGCCTCTACTTGGGTGACTGTAGGTGTCATTTTGCCTGGAGTAACCAACACCAGGTTTTTATTTGTCCAGGCATTTGTATAATAGTGTCCTGTTTAAATGATAAATTGTAAGCCGGGTGTGGTGGCGCACGCCTGTAATCCCAGCACTCAGGAGGCTGAGGCAAGAGGATCGTTGTGAGTTCAAGACCAGCCTGGGCTACATAGTGAGTTCCAGTTCATTCTCAACTACATAGTGAGACCCTGTCTCAAAAAACCAAAAAAAAAAAAAACCATAAATGATAAATTATAAGGTTGGCTCACCTATACCTGACCATTTATATGCCTCACAGTAACCCATTATGTGGAGCTTTAGGAAACCAATCAAAAGGGCAGTCTCCGTCTTGACTCTGTCCTCGAAAATGGGTTAACACAGCCTTTTACAAAAGGCAATTCAGTGAGGAGTTCCAGGAAGCCAGTCAACAAGGCCAGGCCACAAGGCTGCTCAAACTGGTTGTTCCCTCTGGAAACTGCTCCACGGAACAAGTAAGAAGCCGTCTGATGAGACCAAGATGTGGGTATGATTCACAAAGCCTGGATGTGAGGACCTTTGGAAGGCAGCTCCCTGGAGCCCATACCTGATCATGGCTGGAGGACCAGCTCAAGTAGTTGTGGGAAGGCTGCTGCTTCCAGCCCACATGAGGCCACTTTCTGGAAGGTTGTTCATAGAGCCAACAAGAAAATGTTCCCACAGCCAGTCCAGGATCCTTATCCTCCAAGGCCCTCCTGTGGCTGACAGGAGCTCCCTGAGGCTGCTTCCTGGAGAGGTGAATGACACAACAAATAGAAAGCTTGCTGTCATTTCTTTATTATTGAAATCCCTGGAAGATTGATTTGTAAACTTAAGGCAAAATCCAGTTTCACTTGCTCTTCAGGTAAGCTATGGGCTGTAAGGAGGCAAGATTTTTAAAACAGGTCACAGGGCACTTTGGAAGTATGTTTTGTTTGTCCAGGTGTAGCACCTTGCCCAAAGTCTGAGGTGGCACTGTTTAAATGATCAAATTTATGAAAGGTTCTGGGAACTTGGGGGCAGGCCCTAGGACCGACAAGGCCAGCTGCTGCCAGTTACTTCATGCAAGGCCCTATAGGGGGCTTTGTGTTATAAGATCAGTCTTGAGGCCCATCTTGAGGCCCATCCTGAGGCCTTTGCAAGGAGCCACAGAGGCAATCTGAAAGCCATTTTGAAAACTGGACCTTGTACATCTGGCCTGAGGTTCCCATGGAGGGTCAGCTGTGTTAGGCATTCACTGAAGAAATCTACATTTTAAAAAAATTACTCAGATTGTTTTATGTGGCCAGGAGGAGGCCACTCTTTCTCAGAGTGCTGTTTCCCATGATGTACAGCACGAAGTCCTCTCCTGGGTCAGTTTGCAAGGAGCACACAGACTGCCTTAGGAGGCCAGTTTCTGAAGACCAAACAGCTATACTTGGAGTAGGGGACAAAACATACAGGGCTACCTTGGCTTTGTAAGGCGTGTATGGTCTTAAAAGGTCACCCTGGGGTGCCAATATGCACAGTCCATAGTCCGCAGCCCAGGAAACTATAGTCCATTGGAAACGGTATGGGACACCATTTCACAGGGCCTCTAACATCATTTTCAGAGTAAAACAGGTGGCCCTCTGGGAGGTTGTTTATGGGCCTTTCTGGCAACCAGGCTATGAGGCCCCTGAAGTCTTTGGGTTCTCATGATGAAACTTTTCCACATTGCTTTAGAAGACTCATGCAGGACGCATGAGACAAACCCAGGGCAGGCCAGAGTCCCTGCTGTCTCAGGCAGGTGGATAAGACCATCTTGGGAGGTTGGGCTGTGAAACTATCCGAGAAGGCTGTTCTCAAGGCTGAGACAGAACACTCATGAGCCTTCTAGGAGGACGGAAATAGGAACTGTCCTGGCAGGTGGGGGCCAGACCACCAGGGCTGTCTGATTCTCCCACCCACTAGAGCGGAGGGAAGGGTTTCCAGTGTGAGCCTGGATGGAGCAGTTCCCACAGTACCTGGTCCAAAACCTGGTGCACCTCACCTCAGAAGCCAAAGAGCTCTAGGTCGATGTTGCCACACTGCGGAGTTCTGAACAGATTGCCTGCTTCATCTCTCTTTTTTTTTCCTCATTGAGTTTATTGGTACATTTTAGGTATACAGTACAGTTACGTTCATTATTGGGATCTTGTACCTTTACACGACAGGTCTTGGTTCTCGTTTTTTCCCCTTGTCCCTGCCCTCCCTTCACCCCCTTCTCCCCTCCCCATTTGCAAACATTTTATTTCCACTTTTTCATTTTCTCCTATTTTTTCCTTTCCCTTACTCCCTTTCCACTTTCCGCACACCTTTAGCTCTTTCCTTCCTATTTCACATTGTCAATTATATCATTAGGATCTTGTGTACTGTTATAGTTTTTCACACTTCCCCTTGTCCCTGCCCTCCCTTCACCCCCTTCTCCCCTCCCCATTTGCAAACATTTTATTTCCACTTTTTCATTTTCTCCTATTTTTTCCTTTCCCTTACTCCCTTTCCACTTTCCGCACACCTTTAGCTCTTTCCTTCCTATTTCACATTGTCAATTATATCATTAGGATCTTGTGTACTGTTATAGTTTTTCACACCAGAGAAACACTTTTAAATATTGACACATGTGTGACTTATTTATTTCACTTAGGAGCATATCCTCAATATGTATCCATTTTCCTAAGAGTGAATCTAATTTCTCATTCTTTATGCCTGAGCAGTATTCCATTTTATAGAAAAACCACATCTTCTTTATCCAGTTTCCAGCTGATGGACAAATGGCCTGTTTCCAAGTTTTAGCTATTTCAAACTGTGCCACTATAAACATAGGTGCGCATATATCTCTGTGATATGATTCTTTTAATTCTTTTGGAAAGATACCCAGCAGGGGGATGGCTGGGTCAAGTGGAACCTCAAATCCCAGCTCTTTGTGGTATTTCCATACTGATTTCCATAGTGGTTGCACCCGTCTGCACTCCCACCAACAGTGGAGGAGGGTTCCTTTCTCCCCCATAGCCCCGCCAGCACGGTATTGGCTGATTTCTTGATAGCAGCCATTCTTTGTGGGGTGAGGTGGAATCTCAGTGTTGTTTTCATCTGCATCTCTCGAACGACCAGTGATGTGGAACATTTTTTCATATATTTACTTGCTGCTTTTACTTCTTTGTCTGAGAAATGTCTGTTCATTTGCCTGCTTCATCTCTTGACTTAGAGACTTCCTATGTTGGTTGGACTAAAATGCTTGATATTCACAGCTTAAGGAGGGGAGGTTGATTTTGACCACCTTGTGTAGTTTTGAACAGATTGCCAGATTCACCTCTTGTCTCATACACTTCCTTTGCTGTTGGTATAAAGCCCTGGACACCCTCAGGTTAAGGAGGGGAAGTTTACCTTGGCTTACAGTTTGTGGAGTCTCAGTCTCTGGTCTTCTGGCTCCAGGGCAGAAGAGGCACAGCACAGGGGCAAGCAAAGAAGGGCTGCTCAGGGCGTGTGTCCGGGAAGCAGTCACAGGAGGGGCTGGGAGGGAGACACGCTCTCTGGGCCCTACCAACCCGCCTGTCCCAGGCAGACCCAACTCTAACAGCAAGTCATTTATGCCCCCGGTCAGGTCACCTTCCAGAGCCCCATCGTGGCCTGCACCAGGCTCTGGGGTGACATCTAGACATAAACTGTAACACCTCTGAAACCTCACATCAGAGGATCGGAAGGGGCGAGTTAGGTGCTGTCCAAAACCACACAGCACAGACATGGCACACACGAAGATCGACCAGAACTCAAGCCCCCTGGGCACAAAGGATTGACTGTGGGGCTTTGGGCAAGTCACTTCATTTTTTTCTTGGCTTTGGTTTCCTCCTCAGCAAAATAGAAGGCTGGTAAATCCACCCTCAGTACGGAGGGAAAGAGCGAGGTATGGTGGTACGCACCTGCAATCGCAGCTCTCTGGGAGGATGAGACGAGAGGATCACAAGTTGGAGCCCAGCAATTTAGCAACTTAGCAAGACCCCGTTTAAAATTTTTAAATGGTTGAGGGTGTGGCTTATTGCTGAGGCCCTGGTTCAATCCCAATTACCACCACCACCCCAAATATACAAATATATATATATATATGAATGAAGAATATATATTCCCAATGTTGGGAAGCCCGGATACAGGCTGAAGAACTAAGAACAACTCCGAGTTATTCTGTTACTTTAGGACGGGCCGGGGAAAGCAGCTGCAGTGATAGGTGAGAAAGCTGTGTCCTTCTCTTATTGAGGAGTGATCTGATGCTCTCCTCTCCAGGCAGCCCTCTGTCACAGGCTTCCCTTGTGAACTCACCCCGGTCCCCAGGGCCTTCACGTGCTCTTGATCGTGGGCCACTGCACCCCTCCTCTGTGCGGTCTTAGATCACAGTCTCAGCCCCACCACTCTGCTAGCTGAATTGCTCGGACAGGTTATTCCTTTCTCTGCCTGCGTCTCCTGCTCTGTAAAACGGGGGTGGTGATGCTTTTTCAGGGCTTCTGTGAGAACTCAGAGTGGTGGAGGAAGTACTCACAGCATCCCCCGTCAAGCGCTGGATACGGCATCCGTGGGGCTCCCTGGGCTCTGCCTGCTGTTGACTCCAGAGTCGGGGGCGGGAGACAGGGAGCTTCAGTGGGCCCAGGGACGGGTGGAGATGTGGAGGCCTCCTTCGTAGACCTCTGGCGTGGCCCTGCTTCCTGTCCGCTGCCTGCTCTGTTCCATTCTTCTGGGAGGTGCTCGTTGGGGAGAGTCATCGCTCATGAATTGATAGATTAACAGATTACAGCGGAAGTTACCCCCAGAGTGGGCCTGTCAGAAAAGCCAGTTGGTGGGGGCGGGGAATTAGCTCAGTGGTTCCGCCGACTGCACAAGGACCCGGACTCGATCGCCAGTACCAAAAAAGAAATAGAAAAGCCAGTTGGGCCGGTTTGGCTGTCTTCTCAGAGTCCCTGCCAGCAGGAAGTCCCCTCCTGGTGCCCTGCCTGCTCTGAGGCTCCCTGTCTTTGTCAGTCACCCAGGTGTGCCCCCGTCAAAGCGACGGTTTCTGTAACAGCTGCATGGGTGTCAGTTAGACCTCGGGTCTCTGCACACTGAGCTCACACCAAGTGCCAGCCAAGGAGGCAGACAGCCCCCCAGCAAGGTGCCGGTTACGGTCCAGAGCAACCTCGTCACCAAGAGGTGTTCCGACCCCGCCACCCTCTGCTGCGGTGAGTTAAAGACCCTCTCTCTTTCTGCGGCTGCTGTAGAAGGCACCATAAGCACGGGGCTGTGAGCGGCACTGATTTTACCTCACAAATTTGTAGATAGAAGTTTAATGTGGGTCTCACTGGGCTAAAATCCCAGTATCAGCAGGCTTATGCTCTTCTGGGGAGGCCTGAGGGGAGAATCCATTTCCTTGATTTTTCTCAGCTTCTACACATTGCTCGCATTCTTCTCAGCTGTGTCCCCTCCTGTCCTCAAACCTAGCAGTGGTGCACAGCTCCGACCTTTCTACAAAAATCACGTCCCCTCCAGTCCAGCTTCAGTGGGGAGCGGTCTGTGTAAGACCTTGTGTATTGGGCTGGGCCCCTCCACAGGGTGTGGGATAATCTTCGCACATCAAGGGCGGTATTCTCAGCACACCTGCAGAGGCCCTTTGGTCATGGTAGGTGACATTGTCTGAGCTTCTAGAGACTGGGCCATGGACATCTGCAAGGAGCCATTATGAGAAAGAATAGGGAAGGTAGAAGTTCCTGGATTAGGGCAGGCTAGCATACCAGTATCAGCACTTTTGAGGCAAACACATCTATCCTGCCTAGGCTTCTCCCCAGCTGGCAGTTTCCGGTCACCATGTGGCCCTCGTATCCCTAGGAGCCTCAGAGTCCTTCAGTTGTGGCCAGTGGGTAGGTTCACAAGTTGCAGGTGAGCCCAGGAAACAGCTTGTGTTCCTAGAAGAAAAGATAATTTTGTGAGGATAGAGCAAGGGGTGGCAAGCCGCATCCAGCCCACCATCTGTCCTTATGAATAAAGTTTTATTGGAACACAGCCACACCCTTTGCTTCCTGTGTGGTGTGGCCACCTTCACGCTGAGTGACGGAGCTGTGGGAGCAGCGAGTGTGTGACCTGTAGAGCCAGAAATCTTTCCTAGCTACTTCACCAGCGCCCAGCATACAGCATTCTCTGCAAAGCACGCTGGACCCCATGATCAGCATCAGATGAGATGTTGCTAGAGAAAGGGGGTTTATTGACTCACAGTTCTGGTGGCTGCAAAGCCCAGACGGAATGGCACTAGCGTTAGTGAGGGCCCCCTCTGCACTGTACCATGCTGGAGAGGTGGAAGGGGCACGGGTGCCTGCGAGGAGGCCAGACGTGGGCGGCCTCCCTTCTGAACTGCTCCGGGTAGCTGCCCTCTGCTGGTGGCCCTTCCCACAGTGGCCCCGCCCCGCCCCCTAAAGGTTCCGATGTTCCTCGGCGTCGCCACCTTTGGGCCGAAGCTTCCAGCACATGAACCTTCGGGGGACGGGCCGCCTCCACAGCACGGCACACGTCGCAGCTGTGGGGATGCACGACGGTGCGAGCACTGATCCCCTGTGCGTGACAGCGCACACTGCCATCCGCTCCCAGGGCCCAGGCTGAAGCCACCCGAGGCACAGCCGTAGCGCCCCCCACCCAGGCATCTTCTGAGTCATCGGCCTGCTGCTCCTGCCTCAAATACCTGACAGGAATCAAGTTGGAAAGAGCAAGGGTTCCCCTTGGCTCGTGGTCAGCAGGTTTCAGCCCAGGTTCTCCTGGCCGCACTTCTTTGGCCTGTGGCATGGTGGGGTGACAAAGGAGGCCACTTCGCCTGGTGGGGAGCAGGAAGAGGGACTGGGGTCCCTGGATCCCCTTCAAGGGCGCGCCCGGTCACCTGACTTCCTCCGCCCGGCCCCACCTCCCGATGGTTTCTGCAAAGCATGGCACTTGTGAGAAACTGTCCCTCACCTCCTGTGCTGAGCGTCTGCCTGTGCTCTGCGGAGTGGGGAAACGATGGTGCCGGCCCTGGAGAGCCAGCCGGGTAGGGAGCTGTCTATACCTGTGTCCCATGAAAGCGCTGTCAGAGAAGCCCAAGGGCCTGGGGAGCCCAGCACTGCTGGAGAATTCCACAAACTCTGCGTAGGGCATCATTTAAGATGGGCCTGAACGGTTGGGTAGGAGTTTGCCAAGCCAAGGAGGAGGGATGTTGAGGGCATTCCAGACGAGGACATATACATGCTGCTCGAGAGCCCTCACTGGGAGCCTGGCATTGTGCCAGGCCCCTGCTTGTGGAGCATGTGCCCCACAGAGATGACCTGGAGAACGCACTGCAGGCAGGCCGTGGGTTCTGGCCTGGTCTCACTCTGGTCTTGTCCCTCAGGTGCTGGTCTGACTGGGCTGCCTGGTCCACATGGCAGGAGGTCCCGAGGGGCTCAGAGACGCCCTCTGGGACGCCCTCCTGGCGCTCCTGCCACCCACGAAGGAGGAGCTGAAGCTGGACCTTGGCGAGGAGGTGGACAGAGGCACGGTGCTGCTGCTGCAGCAGGCGGCGGAGCTGTTCCTCGGGGGCCGGCGGGGCGAGTGTCTGCAGGCCAGTGAGGCCGTGCTGGACCATGCCTGGGAGAAGCTTAACGCCGGGCCCTGGCAGGATGTGGGCAAGGCCTGGCGCCAGGCGTATGCCTTCGGCTGCCTGCTGAAGACGCTGTGCCTGTGCCAGCCGCCCCGGGAGGCCACTGCCGTGTCCGCGGCTCTGCGCGTGTGCGACATGGGCCTGCTGATGGGTGCGGCCATCCTTGGTGACATCCTCATCAGGGTCGCAGCCGTCCTGCAGGCACACTTGGTGTCTGGAAAGAGGCCCGACCGCAGTCCCGGACAGGAGCTGCCCAGCACGAAGGTACCTGGGGAGGCCGCTGCCGCTCTGAGTGTCCCGCAGTCCTGCTCCTGGAGCTGTCACACACCTTTGCCTTGGAGCAGGGCCTCATGCCATTCAGCCCTGCTGGCCGGAAATGGCGCCTCCATTGAGTTGGCCAGTGGAGAAGCTGGGTCCATACTGCCCAATTTTCTTTCCCAGTTTCCACAAAAGTAGTGGTGTTTTAGGAGCAGGAGGGCGACAGCTCTGTGGTTCCAAGCAAAGCAGTGTCCAGGGGGACGTGTGGCCCCAGCCCCACTTCCCCTCCTGTGCCCATGTATGGAGCACAAGTGAGCATCTGCTGTGAGCGGCCTGCTGTGCACTCCGTGTGGGGTTCCTGGTGTTTAGGTGATGACTTGGTTATTTTCTCGTTGCTGGGACAAAATACCTGATACCCACAAATTAAAGGAGGAAAAGCTTATTTTAGCTTACGGTTTGTAGAGGTCTCAGTCCATAGTGGGCTCCGTCCATAGCCGAGGAGGAAGAGTTTATCACATGACAGGCAGAGGGCAGCACAATCCCTTGTTTCCGTTTTTTATTCCACCCAGGCCATGAGCCCATTGGTTTGTGCCACCCACACCCAGAAACACTAAGCCATTCAGACAGCCATGACCCAGCCCCACCCGTGACACGCAGCGCTTCAGGTGTATTTAGAAGCCCTAGCAGCTGCCTTTGCAGAGTCCGCTCTAGGCCCTGAGCATTGTGAACCCGGAAGGCTCCAGAGCCCGGGGCAGACACAGGCCTCCCTGGTGAACGGGTTCCTGCCTGAGCCTTGGTTTTCTTGTCATTAAAATGGAAGTTAGATGCCTCAGAAGGAAAGACTAGGACCACGCTAGACAGCACAGGTAGAGTACAGAGTGTTTCTGACATACTTCTCAGTGCTCTCCTGTGTTTTTAGGGTTTTCTGCAGTATTATTTTTATAAAAGAAAAGTGCAGCTGGGTTGATGGCGCACGCCCGTAATCCCAGCACTCGGGAGGCTGAGGCAGGAGGATCACTGTGAGTTCGAGACCAGTCTGGGCTACATAGTGAGTTCCAGGTCATTCTCAACTACATAGTGAGACCCTGTCTCGAAAAACCAAAAAAAAACAAAGTGCAGATGGATGTCACATGCTCATGTCACAAGAGAAGACGCCAGAGGTGGGGAAGAGATGGAGACTGGTCCAGTCCTTCAAGGAGAGGCTGAGTCAAGAGGACTTGCCCCGAGTTGTGGCCTTCTCCCCCTGCAAGTGTGTCCCGAGGGAGGGTGACAGGTGGTCCTGCGTGGGCAGTGTCTGCCCCCAGGAGGTGAGAGTGTGGCCTTGGCTGGGTCTGGATTCCCACCCACGCACCTGTGACTTGGGCGGGTGTCTTGCCTCACCGCACCCTGGCCCTCTGATGTGGCTGCTTCTCCACCCTGACTGCTGCGGTGGGCGAGCCAGGCCGGATTTGTGGCGCAGAGCGCACCGCCTTCCCATGGGTTGGTCTCTGTGTGGGGAGTGTGCCCGACAGCCACCTCAGAAGGCTGAGGCCGTGGAGAGAGCAGGGGGACACGTGCCAGTCAGCCCCGGGCACCCTGTGTGACTTTGTCTCCTGAAGTTTAGAACCCGAGCAGACAGAGACCCAGGGCTGTGGGCAGCTTGCTTGGCCCCCGCTAAAAGGGGTTCACCAGAGCCCAGTGCAGGCATCCTAAGAAACTGCAAAGGCCACGACAATACGGGATCTGCTCTAGAGAAGGGACTAGGTGCCAGCCATGGGGTTGTCATCGTGATGGCTGTGACGTCCAGCAGGTGTGAGAGATGGGGCGAGGAGACACATGAGCAGGAACCTCTGTAACGGTGGACACTGGGACCGAAGTCGCCTGTATTGCAGTTTCCATGGCAGTGATGTTATTGTTATAGCTAAACAAACATTATTCACAAAATGGAAAGACAGAGACGACCTTATCTCATGAGAGAAATAGTAGAGTAATAACAGCGAGTGTTCTGGTACTAATGACACCTGAGCCGCCCTACCAGTGATGCCAGATTTTGAATTTCTGAGTCAGATGCCATTTTGTTTCATTTCAATTTTAGGTTTTGTTTTTTGGGTTTTTTTTTTGGTTTTTTTTTTGTTTTGTTTTTTTTGTTTTTTTGAGACAGGGTCTCACTATGTAGTTGAGACTGACTTGGAACTCACTGTGTAGTCCAGGCTGGTCTCGAACTCAGAACTCAATTTTGAATTTCTGAGTCAGATGCCATTTTGTTTCATTTCAATTTTAGGTTTTGTTTTTTGGGTTTTTTTTTTGGTTTTTTTTTTGTTTTGTTTTTTTTGTTTTTTTGAGACAGGGTCTCACTATGTAGTTGAGACTGACTTGGAACTCACTGTGTAGTCCAGGCTGGTCTCGAACTCATAGCGATCCTCCTGCCTCAGCCTCCCGAGTGCTGGGATTACAAGTTTGCGCCACCACGCTCGGCTCATTTCAATTTTAAACAGAAAGCAAGATGTGACCACGACGCCGCTCCAGACGTGCAGTTGGAAAGAGCAGTGCCCCGGCTCCGCTGTCCCTCCCTCCAGCACTTCCAGAAGCACTTTCTGGTTCCGGGGAGGCCCGTGGTCTTGGAGGGCGTGGCTGACCACTGGCCATGCATGAAGAAGTGGAGGTGAGTGGTCGCCACAGGGCCAAGAGGGCCCCCTCACCCCTTCCGAACTCCTCCTCCGGCCACCCACAGGCCTCTCACCTCCCACAGACTCTTTGCTGCCAGCCCAGGTCCTGCTGCCCAGGGGTTAAACCGGAATTAAAGTGACGCAGGCTGATTTACGTCTCGGGGTGAGCCTGTGTGTCATGCTGAGGGTCCTGGAGATTCCCCGGATCTTCCTGGGCCTGAGGTGAAGCCAAAAAAGGAGTGGAGAGGGGAGGAGAGGTCAGGCCAGCCACGGGGGAGCAGCTGTGCATGCATTGGGTGTGAGGAGGTTCGGGCCCCACACAGCTGTGGGCTCCGTGTCCTCAGATTCTGCCCATGCAGATCATTGTGGGACGCAGCTGCCCTTACACAGCATCACATTGCGTCAGGGTTCTCAGTGGGCAGGAGGAGTGTTTTGGACGCCAGAGGTACACAGAGGATGTGTGTGCTGCTGTGTGTCATAATGGGGACTGAACCAGGCCTTCCTGCTGAACTACATCCCCTACACACACACACACACGCTTTTTGAGAGGAGTCTCACTCTAGTTGTAGTTCAGGCTGGGCTTGAACTCACTATGTAGCCGGAGCTGACCTTGAAGTCGCAGCGATCCTCCTGCCTCAGCTTGCTTAAGGTCCCCTGGCTGGTTCCTGGAGGCCTGGGGTCCCGAGTCCGGGCACATGCCCACCCATATACTGCTGCCATTGTTTGGGTTTCACAGCTGAAGGACAGGAGGTGAGGACCACACCAGCGGGAAGCAGAGCGACCCACACGTGGCTCCCCCAAGACTGTAGCACTGCTTGGTGTATTGCTGTTTACTGGTTGTATGGCCTTGGCCTCCCACTGTGCCCAGTGTCCCCTCGGCCCTGTGAGGGGTGACAGCAGTCTGTGGTGTGGAGTTTGTGTCCGCCCACTCCACCTGTGCGTAGCAAGTGTCAGCTGGGCGCCCACGCTGACGGCCATGCGTGGGTTTCTCATAGTGTGGACTACGTCCGGGAGGTTGCCGGCTGCCGCACCGTCCCCGTGGAGGTCGGGTCCAGGTACACGGACAAGAACTGGTCACAGACCCTCATGACAGTCAGCGAATTCATCAGCAAGTACATCGAGAGTGAGGTGTGCAGCTGGGCAGGGGCAGGGCGCGGAGCCTGGGGTCTGTAGGCTGCCAACGAGGTACCAGGGCCCCATCTCAGGTCCCTTTGTGTCAGTACAGTTCAGTGGTGTTTAGTCTGTTTGTGGGATTTCCCAATGCCACTGCTATCTAATTCCGTGACAGTATGTCCCCCCAAAGATGCCCCACCAAAGCCAGGGATGTAGGTCTGTGGCCCTGCCGCCTGCCTTGCAAGCACAGGGTCCCAAGTTTGACCCCCCCATCCCATTACCAAAACAACAAAAAGCCCCACCCATTAGTCACCCTTCCCGCTCCTTCCCGGCCCCCAGGCACCATAGGCCTGGTTCTCCCTGTCAGTGTTGGCCTTTCCCGGACGCCGACACTGTCTGACACCTCCACGCACCACAGACGCCTCCCAGCCTGGCCAGGGAGGTCTTGGCCTTCACACTCGGGGCAGAAACACCAGCAGCTGGGGGTGCCCTGCTGGCGCTTGGCCTCAGCTGCTTCCTTCTTCCGCAACACCTCAACCCTCACTTCCAGACGCCGGGCTGTGCTGGCCTGATTAGCCAGAGGCTGCTGCTGCCTGATGCACTGCTTCCTGGGCCCCACTCAGCTGGTGTCCCCGACTGTCCCTGGGAGGTGGACGTGGCCTCAGGCTGGCTCCTGGGCCAGCTCATGATCCCAGCAGTGTCTGCTGGCTGAAGAGGCTGTAGGAGGGGCTGGGAAGGCAGAAACCCCCGGATCTAGAGGGGGCCCTGTGCTCCGACCGCCATGGCCTCAGAGCTGTCGAGTGAGCTGGCTGCCAGGACAGTGGGGTGACAGGTGCTCCGCTCCCCTGCACCCCCAGGGGACTGGGCCCTTTGGGCACCTTGCGCAGTGAGACCACTTTGAGAATCAGTCTGAAGACTACTCAACAACTCAAAACGGAGAGCGAGCCGTAGGAGTGCAGGCCTATAATCCCAGCACTCTGGAGGCTGAGGCAGGAGGATTGCTGAGTTCAAGGCCAGCCTAGACTATATAGTGAGTCCAAGGCCAGCTTAAACTACACACTGAGACCCTGTCTCAAAAAAATAAATAAATAAAAAACTAAACTAAAAATGGAAATTCCATTCCAGCCAGCCATAGCGCTCGTAGGGATTCTCAAGAGAGTTATAGACGCCTGACAAGTCAGAAAAGCAAACGCAGCTTTCTGGAACAGGGGTAGCTCATGGGGGAGCATGTGTTCAGTATGTGTATCCTGGGAGAGAAAGTAAGGAAATGTCAAGGAAGAAATACCTATGTATATAAAACCCTATTTTTACCTTTTACAGAGGTGGTTGCCAGGGCCTGGGGAGGGTATCGGAGAGCTGCCACTGTGGGTGCAGTTTCAGTGTGGCCAGGTAGAGAGAGAGCTGTGCAGATGGCAAGGAAGGCACTAAATGCCACTGAACCAGACACTGAGGAGGGGCCAAAATGTTAATTTTATGTTATGTATATTTTGCCAGACTTGTTAGAAATTATTTTTTTACAATGGAAAAGAAATGTATGCAAAGCGCCTGCATCACTTGAGGGGGTGGCCCTGGGTGGTTCCCTCCCACACCTGGGCTGGGAGGGCAGAGCAGACCTGTCTCCCACCCTCAGCCCATCCTGCTGGGAGGGCCCTGCTCACTGTGCCAGAGTGGAGGAAGGGGCCCGGCAAGACCGAATCGGGGCACCCAGCTGAGTGGCACCAGCGCAGGGCACATCTGCCGTGACTAACCGGGCTCTCTGTTCCCCTGCTTCTCTCCTGGGTAGGTGAGGGATGTCGGGTACCTGGCTCAGCACCAGCTCTTTGACCAGGTGAGTCTGAGACACCTCTGCATCCTTCAGCCCCCATCACCTTGCCTCCTTTCCAGGGAAGGAAGCTCTCCCCACAGAAGCAGGGACACCTCCTGGTGACGGCACTGTCCGCTCCACACCACCAGCAAGGACCCTGGGCTGGGAGGGCTGTCAGAAATCCAGGTGCAAGATGGGCAGTCCAGTGGTGCCCTTCCTGAGTCCCAGGCCCCTGTGGACTTGACCATCCCCTTCTGCCCGGCCTAGGCCGGAGAGACTCCCCAACCCACTTCTGCGGACAGGGGAGCTGGGGTGGCAGGGAGGGCAGCCCTGGGGACAGGCGCCCCTCACACCGAGGTGCCCATGGAGTGAGTGCTGTAGCAGTGGCCAGCCAGGAGGGCTGTTGAGAGAGGGGCAGGAGAAGGTGGGCATGTCCCCTGCAGGCAGCCTCAGCCCTGGGTTCTTCAGCATGGCACAGGCTTTTGCTGGCACCTCCACCTGTAGGAAGCTCAGGGTTCTCACCACATTCTTGCCCAGCAACCTGTTGCCATCTTTCCTCCTGGAGACCCTGTGCTCCAAACCTTTTGGCTACCCTTATAGGCCTGTCTTAGCTGTGGGCGTGTTAACCTCTCCCAGGCTGAATCTTGGGTCAGATCCTGGTCATGGGATCCCGCCAGCCAGTCACCTTTCAGAAACCCTGATGATGTCATCAGGAGCCAATCAGAGTTCTCCTCTGCATCCCACAGGGGCACCTGGGCACTGGGCAGTAGCGGCTCCGTGCCTCACTAGCCTTGGAAGAATGGGAAGCAGGATCCACACGGCCGCAGCCGCTGTCCCAGGCCACAGGCAGCGTAGATGCCGGTCTCCAGCTGCATCTTGTCACGCGGGTCAGCGCTGGCGCCCAGATGTAGCTGGCCCCAGGGCCCGTCCTCCCCAGTCAGGCAGCCCTGCACAGCATCAGGTCTCCTCGCTGCTCTGAGCAGGGCCTGCTGTCCCCAGCACCAGGAGAGTCAGGGACACCGGCTTGAGCTGGCCCAATCTGGGCTCATTTGCTAGAACACGGGAGCCCTGTAGCCTCGCATCTCGGGCGTGGCCTCTGAGTACTTGTGAAATTTGTGTTGAGATTGTGTCGCTCCGGCTCTGACTGCCTGACTGCATGACCCCTCTCTCCAGAGCAAATTTGACATATCTTCTAGTTTGTAGGTCTTCATAGTTAATTTACTTAAAACATACCAATTGTGGCCTGTTTGGTAAATTTTAGAAAAATTTCCCCTTTGGAGATCTGCTAAATATCCAATCCCATTTTCTTTTTGTTTTTGTTTGATTTTTTTAAAATGTGATTTTTATAGAAAATGATAAACTGGTTTATTCTTTTCACATATAAAGCACTAACCAGTTTTAAAAATGGGTAAATCTATACCACATGGCAACAAATATGAAAATAATATTCCAACTCTCACCTATGGTTACATGTTTTGGGTTGTTTTTTAAGTTCTTGCCCCCGGAATTCTGGCCCCAGGATGGTGGCGCGGGGAGACGTCAGCTGAGGGCCCCGGTGCCCAGGCGGACTCCCAGCCCCGCCCGCTCCCGCCTACAGATCCCAGAGCTGAAGCACGACATCGGCGTCCCTGACTACTGCTGCCTGGGCAGTGGGGAGGAGGAGGAGATCACCATCAACGCCTGGTTCGGCCCCGCGGGAACCGTGTCCCCTCTCCACCAGGACCCCCAGCAGAACTTCCTAGCCCAGGTGGGAGCGCTGCCAGGACGGGGGCTTCTCCCTTCCCCTGGGCCTGCCAGGTGACCCAGCCACTTTGTCCCCCCTTTAAACACCCAGTGAACCCCTGGAGGGGTGTGGACAGAAAGGAAAACAGTAGCAGCAGGTCCAGGGTGCCTCCCGCTGGGGCTGCTCTGGATGTGGCTCATCCTGGGCTCCCTGGAGGGGGAGCCACAAGCTGCCACTGCCGTCCACGACCACCTTCCAGGTACACATGCCGGGGCGGCTCCAGGCAGAGGAACAGAAGCTTGCAGGGAGTGGGGCGCAGCTGCCGGGTCAGAGCACCCCATTCTTCACGGGCAGAGTGGCACCCACCGGGCCAGTCCCAAGAGGCCACGTAGTAGATCGAGGCTAAGCACCAGGTCTCTGCCAGGGTGACTTCAGCTGTCCCCCAGCAGCCTTGCAAACTTGAACAGTTCGCTTCACCTCTACCTCAGTCTCCTCACTGTAAGGCAGGGGTGATGTGGAAGTACCTCTTAGGGCCGAGGAGCACGCAAGGCGACATAGTGGCTGGCCCAGGCCTGCAGGCCAAGCCCAGGCAGCGGCCTGTGGGAGGTGTGGGCCGGGAGCTGCGGGCACTGAGGGCCTCTCCCCACAGGTGATGGGGAGGAAGTACATCCGGCTGTACTCCCCGCAGGACTCGGAGGCCCTGTACCCTCACGAGACGCACCTTCTCCACAACACCAGCCAGGTGAGCGCGTGCAGCCCTGGCCGCAGGGCGCTCTTCCCCGTCCCCAGCCTGAGAGACCCACAGCAGCTTCTGCTTTCCTCAGGTTGACGTGGAGAACCCCGACCTGGAGAAGTTCCCCAGATTTGCCGAGGCCCCCTTCCTGTCGTGTGTCCTGGCTCCTGGAGAGATCCTGTTCATCCCAGTTAAACACTGGCATTACGTGCGGGCTCTGGATTTGAGCTTCTCCGTCAGCTTCTGGTGGTCCTAGCTGGATGAGAGTGGGGAGGGCCCGAGTCACACCCAGCCTGCACTCGCCACGCTCCGGCCCAGCCTGCGATTGAACAGGACAGGCCTAGGTGGCGGCCAGGACAGAGCAGGTGCATGGTACGTGTGGCCAAGCGAGGCAGAGAGGAGTCAGGACACCCAGGCACGCAGCCCACCCAGAGGCTCGATGCCCAGAAGCGGCAGGTGGGCAGTGGTTGGAAAGCACAGGCTTTGAATGCGCCCACTGAGCTCCAACCTGTTTTGTCTCTGAACTGCTGTGGCGTTTGCGCCCAGTCCCCTCCCTGCAGTGTCTGTGTCTCATTTGGAGGCTGGGGCAGCAGAGCTTCGGTCGCCCACCCCAGTTGGGAAGAGCACTGTACTTTGAGTTTATCAGAAGCCCGGAGCCCCTGGCCTGCAGGCTTGGGAGAGGCCAGCACAGCCCTGGTCAGGGGAGGATCCTTATCCCTGCCTGGCAGAGGGAGGTCATGGGCTCCCCTGGGTGCCCACACGCAATGTCAGCCCTCCTGCACCTGGAGCACCTGCCCTTCCCATTGTGTCCAGAGGTGGTGCGTGCTCCAGGGGGTGCCCAGGCCTAGGCTGTGTGCAAACACTGGCTTGTTTGCTTGTTTGACTTATGGCTTCATGGCCAGTCCACCCGTGGGCAGGAATGTTTCTCCTTATGTCCTGGGAAAAACATTTGGGTGGACATTTCTCAGAAGTGTCTGGGTTTTGACCTCCCTGGCATGCACCAAGTGACCATGAGATAAAGAGGAATTCATTCAAACCAATCACATGAGAAATTAAAGCTAAAAGCCCCTAAAATTACTTTATGGAAACTTCATTATCTTTTTAAAAACGTCATGTAAATATGACAAAATGTGAATCCTTTTCAGTTCTTGGTTGCAACACATGGGTGTCTTTGTAAAAAATCACAACTATAGGGCCGGGGATTTAGCTCAGTGGTTCCAGCGGCTGCCTTACGAGTGAAAGGACCTGAGTTCGATCACCAGTGCCAAAAATAAATAAGTAAAAATCATAACTAATAGACAAGCACAGTAAAACAAAGATGCCTGCTGAACTGGCTGTCAGCTGTGCTGGGCAGGGCTCCTGCTGGGGCACAGCAGCCAGGCACAGGTTCAGCAGAACAGAGAAGCTGGGGTGCAGAGGCTGTTGGGGGGCATGTGTGATCACTCGTAGCAGCAAGAGCTGGGTGCTAAGTCCCACTGTAAGAGGTGGCCCAGCAGTGCAGCGGGACAGGGTTATTATGCACTGGACAAGGACTTCCATATTTTACATTTTCACGAGGGGATCCTGTCACACTGGGTGAAATGCATAGTGTCCCTAAGCTTTAGGTAGTGACAGACCTATGCAGGCTCCACACGAGGGCAGTGTATCCAGGAGTGAAAAGTGTTTAATTTCCTATAATATTTCTTGCTCTATAATTTCCTTTGTTTTTTTTTTTGTACCAGGGATCGAACTCTGGCCCTTGCACTTGCAAGTCAGGTGGCAGAACCACTGAGCCAAACCCCCAGCCTCCACTGTTTTCAATAATGTAAATACACACATAGAAATTTAGGTAATTTTATCTCAAAAGTCATTTGTTCAACCAAATTCCCCTGCTGCCTGTGGTGGGGCAGGCAGAGACAGCAGCAGGAAGGAGATGGAAAAACACATTGCTGTGACCCCGGAGGAAGACCCACAGGTCCTTGGGCACATGTCCCGGGTGGGCCGTGCCACAGGCGGGAGAACGGGGAAGCAGAGGCCAGTGCAGGACCTGGGATGCCAGGAAGCCAGGAGTCGGCCTTGAGGACATGGGACGGTGGGGGCCCAGGCAGGTGAGGAGGCAGGTGCAGCCCAAGCACCAGTGGGGCTGGGACTCCTGCTGCTGTGACAGAAACCCAACTCAGAGGAGCCTAAACAGGAACAAGCCTAGATGTGTGGTCTCAAACTACAGGGACGGGCAGGGTTCTCAGCAGGGCGCCTCTCTGCCCTTCTCCACTTGGTGCCCCCTTCCCTTCCCCAGGGAGAGTATGTCCCTGCAGGCTCAAGTCCACATGGGTCTGGGAGTACTTCGAGCCCTGGGCTCAGCCCAAATCCAGAAGCTCTGGGGAGGTGCTGGGGGCTGGGTCTGAGGCCGCAGGAATGGCTGCTGTGATCCCCAGGCCGGGCGGCTCCAGGCCACCCTTGAGTGACAGACAGGAAGGGGTGGGAATGCAATGGCCTGTGGTTCCCAACGCCTCCCTCCACAGCAGAAACAACGGCTGGGCCGTAATGGTGCCATCAGCTGCAGCTTGCAGGGCCTCTGCTGCAAGGAACAGCAGCTGGCCTGTGGCTGGGTGATCTAACTTGAGCTGTGGCAGCCCACACCCCAACAGGTAGGGAGCCAGGTGCCAGTGCTGCAGGAACCCAGATACAAGGCTGGCTTTGGCAGCTGAGGCTGTGGACTCTGGCCTCTGCTTGGAACCCAGGCACCCATCACATTTAGCACCAAGGCCCGCTGACACCCGTGTTGGACACTGCCAGGCGAGGCTCCTCCCTCGTGGCGGGACTCAGATCTCAAGTCGCACAGTGGTGTCGCAGGCCACAGAATAGGGAAGGACGGGTGTGGACGTGACATGTGGGCAGCTGACAGATTAGGGAGAAGTGCGTGCCGCAGGAACCCGGAACTGGCACTGGTGTGGGTCCAGGCAGGGCGGCTGGGTGGGAGGAGGGGGAGAGAACACAGAGCGGGCAGGGAGGTCAGGTCACAGCTGTGCTGCAGGTAGACAAGGCCTGGACAGGACGGCTGGAGACCAGGGAGGCTGGAGACCAGGGAGGCGGGGGCAGATGGGAGCGGGGCCAGTGGGGGAGAAGGTGGGCAGGGCAGTCTCGGTCCTGGCCAAGGAGTGCCAATGCTGCCTGCAACCAGGGTGAAGGGCTAGACTGGAACCATGCGCAGGCAGGGCGAGCAGGAGCCAGCTGGCCCAGCAGCCCTGGACCCCCTCTAGGGTGGTAAAGGGAGGGCACTGAGCAGGAAGGGAGGGCTGAGACACCCCCTGGGGCCAGGCCCTTCCTACATCAGCTCTGCCTTCCCGGGCAGACAGGCGGCCTCCTGAACACTGCAGACATTTGCTGGCGGGGGGCTCTAATTGAGACCTCCCTCTTCCTCTTAACAGTGGGGGATGTGGGTGTGAGAACTGGAGGTATGGCCTCCATGTTGCCCCCATGAAGGCCGGTTTCTGGGAATCCACCTCATAGGCCTGAGCATAAGGCCAGCACCAGGAGAAGCAAGCAGAGCCATGACACCAGTGATGACGAACCTTCTAGAGCATTCAGTCATACAGAGCCCGCTGTGGCACAAGAGCCATCGGGTTGGCACCACTGCACCAGGCCAAGGCCGGTCCTCCTGAAGGACCCCGATGGCCAAGTTTTTCCTTGCTTGAGCTAGTTTGAGCTGACTCTTCTGTAACAGCTAAAGGGTCCTGACGAGTTGGGAGGAAGAGAGGCCGGAGACCACAGCAGGATGGCAAGTAAGGTGGCCAAGGGGTGCAGGGAGGGGCAGGGCACTGCAGTGGTGAGGGCCAAGATGGTACAGGAGGAGGCAGGCAGAGCCCAGCGAGAGGGCAGAGTGGGGGACACGGGCCCTCATGGGGACCAGGGCTCTGTGAAGCCGTCCCAGGGTCTTGGCGGGCAGGGCCTGCTGTGGGGCGAGCACACTGGGGCGGCAGGAATGGGCGCTGGGGAGCAGCTGCTGTGGGTGGGTAAGGGCCAGGAGGAGGGGCAGCTGGGCCAAGATGAGTCCAGCCCTGCTCGGCCTCATGCACCCTGGAACACGGGAAGGAGACCACAGGGAGCCAGGGACGCCAGAACCTGCATCCAGCAAGCCCTTGGCATGGCTTTATTCCAACCTGTCCACGAACACAGACAGTACCCTCACCCACATCGCACGGGCCTCTGACGGGGACGCTGGCTAATGCTGCCGGGACCGCAAGGACTTTCGGCTGGACCTGGAGCCGGCAGCCTCCCTCTCCTTCTCGGGGTCAAAGACTTCTGCACATGGAACAGGCGGGAAGACACTGAACAGCAGGGGCCGGCGGCTCCAGCAGCAGACAAAGCCTTGCTCAGCCTGTCGCCAGCCTGGGCCATCCCTCCTGCCACCCAATCCCCACCTGGAACCTCGTGCGGCCAGAAGTCGTCACAGTGCGGGCAGCGCGGGTCAGGGCTTGACTGGAAGTACTTGGCCACGCAGGGCCGGTGCATCCTGATGCCACAGGTCTCGCAGCTTTGCCCCTGGAAGAAGGCCGCAACGCGGGCTTACACACAGCCTGCAGGAAGCGTCACAGACCTGCAGGGTAGCCGCGGAGATGGCCAGCGGCTCTGCAGTCTGCTCTCCTGGACCTAAGTGGGTACTTCTCGCAATCCCCAGGTGCTCTGGACATGCGAGGTGAGCACAGCATGCACACCTGCGGTCCCAGCCGCTTGGGAGGCTGAGGCAGGGGGATCACAAGCTCCAGGTGCCCAGCCAGCGCCTGTTGCTGGGTACCTCGGCAACTCAATGACACCCTGTCTCAAGATGAAAGCGACCAAGGACTATGGCTGCAGCTCAGTACTGGAACACCACGGAAGAACTGCACAAGTGAAAGCAGGAAGAGCAGCTAGGACACAGGTCGCCCCGGCTTTCTCAGGCTCCCTGCACACGGTCCAGGCAAAGATGGCCACAGCTCAGCAGGAGGCGAACGGCGACGTGGATCACAAGCTTAACAAACAGCCGCACCTTCGGTGTGCACGTCCAGGACTCTGGCACAGGCATGACCCAAGTGACCATGGGCAGTGCACAGAGACAGGTGTCACACAGATGACACCGAGGAGGCAAAGCAACACCCAGCACCAGCTCAGCAGGGCACGCTGTGGAGACCACTCAGAAAAGGGTCCACACAGCTTCGTCACAGCACTGCTGAGTGAACGCCAGTTACACAGGGCTGGGGAGCACTTCCTGGAGGAGACTGGGCTGTGGGCGAGCGGGGACCAGGCCCAAGAGAGGCAAAGGGCCACCGCGGCCATCAGCCCACAAGGAGGCAGCACCCGAGCAAGCCGCTACATACCTGGATGAGGAGGCCGTGGCAGATGTTGCAGACCCTCACAGAGTCGGGGTAGGTTTCCCGGATGTACTGCTCCATCTCCAGGATGGCCCGGCCATGCAGGGTGAACTCCCCTTCCTTCTGCAGGACAAAGTGTGGGCAGCCGTCCTCAGCCCGAAGACACAGGCAGGACACCCCCTTGAAAGAGCCTCAGGCAGGGAAGATGGAGGTGAAGGTCCCTTTGCCCCTCAATCTTCTCTGGGCCTCGCTGTGTCTGACAGATGTGACCCCTCCATCTGCAGGGGTGCCCCGAAAACAGAACAGTCACAGACCTCCAGCAGGGGGACACGGGCCCTAGCTGGGGCAGGCGGTCTCCCCGCTGCCCCATTTCACGGCTAGGAAGCAGCACTGCCCCCATCAACACCTCCACGGGTGCTGAGCGCGCCTGGTCATGTCACTGCAGGGGAAGCGCGAAGGCATCAGAGGACAGGGACAGGGCCCCGTCTCAGAGTGCCTCCCATGTCTTGCCACAATGAAAACTACCTGAAACCCTCAGGGAGCCACGAGAGCCACTGCCTGTGTGGCAGGGGGAGACAGAGCAAGGAGGACAGAGCAGGTGCCACAGGAACCTGCCAGTTGGGATGTGAGCCTGTTAACCATTTTTGCTGCACCTTCCATGGTGGGGAGCAGGGAGGAACCAGCATAAAGGGTGGCAGGGGGGTGGACAGCCCAGGCCTGGCCAGGAGATGGTGCCGCTGAAGAAGGAAGCCCACCCCCCTGGCCCAAGCACTCCCTCCATTTCACAACTCTGAGAAGAGCTGAGATCCCACCAGAAACGCTGCAGTCAGCAGCACCAGTGACTGTGGACAGCCTTGTCTCTGAGATGGAAACACCGCCCTCAGCCGGGCCTCCACTGAGGCAGCAACGCCAACAGGTACCTGTCCCCAGGCTGGTACAGCTCCTCAGGGGCCAAACAGCAAGCAAGAGCAGTCCCACAGGCACCGCAGGGTGGAGACCCCGGCCTGACAAGCCCTGCAGTACTCCCCGCCCAGCAGCTCAGTCCCCCTGCCGTCTCTGAGACACCGAGGGAAGCACAAGGAGGACGGGCTGGATCTGGAACTCAGGCCCAGAGACCCCAGAAGTGGCTGGCCCCAGCCTGCCTGGGCACCAAAGGGCGGGGCCGAAGGAAACCCTCCTGTAATGCCCAAGTATTTCTTCTACCACTCAGGGAGCCTTATGGGGCTCCTGCAGGTGCCAGGTATGTTATGCAACAGGGGCAATCACGAAGTCATACCTGTCTTTCAGGAGCTGGCCCAGGGGACAGTGTGCCACAGGGAGGAGAGTCGGCCCCAACCTGATCTCCCCATTACCAAGTCCACCCAGCCAAGGCCTGACCACGGGCTGTGCCACCCACAGGGCGCCAGTATAACCAGACTGCTGAGCTGTTAGCTAGAACCCAGGCTCTCAGACCCCTTCCCAGGGCAGCAGGGACTCTCATAGACTGACACACGGCCAAGCCCCTAGCCCCGCCCTGGCTCCCCAAGACCCTTTCTGCCCCTTCCGCCCAGCAGGCACCCAGACCAGAATTCAGGGCAGACTCCACATGTGCAGCTCCGAGTACTGGAGATGAGCGGAGGCCAGCTCCCTTGGAGGGGACCAAATGGCTGCTGGAGCCACAAGCAGCAGCCTCAGCCCCAGGTCTGAGGCCCAAGAAGCGGGGCCAACACAGCTCGTCCAACAAACACCTGCGAGGCGAAGTAGGCCTGCACCCAGCTTGGCCTGGGCCTTCTAGAAGCAGTGCTGTCTTCCTGGAAAGAGCAGAGCCCTCTGGCTGCTTGTACCAGCAGGCCTGCTCACAGCCTGGGCTTCTGCACCTCCTCGGGCCCTGGACAACAAACGCAGACACAACACCACGATGGCAGCAGGGACGCACGCCTGCGCTGTGCACCGGAGGGCTGGCGCTAAACACCTTGTGGCTGTCTCGTTCCCACTCCCCACCCTAGGAGGCAACCACATTTCAGGCCCCAGGGGGCTGAGACAGGTCAGCCACCAGGCCGTGCTTCCTCACTGACCCAGCCTGCCTCACAGTCCCGACCGGAACGAAGCCTAAGGGAGCCTGGAGCAGAAAAACCTGGGTGCCGCTCCCAGCTCTGCCACTTCCAGCTGCGGCTCCTTGGCAGATCCAGGTCCCCGTCACAGGGCCACAGCGGGGGTGACGGGGCCCGGCAGGGAAGGCCCCGACGGGTACCTCGATCAGCCACTTGCTCTGCACGAACTTCTGCAGCACTTGCTCAGCTTCCTTCTTCTTCATCTTCTTGCCTTTCAGTTGATCGACCAGGTTCAAAATGTTTGTGGAAGATGCAAAGCCAGTTTCTGAGTCAACGATCATCTCCAACTGGAAAAGAGAGATCAGGTCCCCATTTGTCTCTCCAACCTGCAGGTGTGGCTTTCAAGCCATCAGCCGGGCCCTGGCTGGGACGCAGCCCAGCTGCTGGCACCCCAGGGCCCTGCACCCTGGTGCCGATGGGCATCAGGGCCACAGCATGCCCTGTCCGCTGACCAGAGCAGTCATCTCAATGCCCGCCCCCCGGGGAGGGAAGGTGAGACAAGCGGAGGAGGCAGCACCTCTCCTCAACCGGGCCGGGCAGGGAAGGCAGAGGAGCCGAGCTGGGTAGGCCAGGAGACCATGTGGATGACGGCTTCCTGCAGGAGCACGAGTGCACCCCACCCCCAGCCTGGCTCTCGAGCTGGGGGAGCTGGGGGCCGACAGCCCAAGAAGGAACCTTTAAACCACGGACCGGTCCCCAAATACAGTCTCCAGTCTGGGTGGTCTCGAGCACCCGTGGGGCCGGCACAGCGGGGCCTCAGCTGTGAGTGATGACACCAAGTTAGCACCGCTCCGGATGGTGTGCTGCTTCCCCGTGGGCATTCTGGGCAGCCCGGCAGGTTCGCACCTGGGCCAGCATGCCTCCTCAGAAGCTGTGGCAGCCTGCATCTCCCCGGGACCCTCGCAGATGGCTGTTTCCCTCTATGCTCCAGACAGAGGTTTCCCATAAGCCCAGATGCCAGGCAGTGGGACTTACTCCACTACTTACAGCCTTTCTGAAGAGATCCAGTTCATTCTCTGCAAAATCCGTGGACATTTTGGAAACTGGAGTTGTAGCAAGATTCACCTAAAACGTTAGTCAGCACAAGGATCAGCCAGAATTTTAATTCTGGGCTGGCCGCCCCTCACTCCAGGGCCTGCCTGGTGGAGCTGCTGCTCCAGTCCCTCAGGCCACCACCAGAGGGCAGTGTGTGCACTCACCAGTGCATAAATGGGTCTCCCGTCATCTTCGGTGACTCCCTTCTTTATCTCAATGTACAAGGACTCCAGGGCACTGTTAATGTTGTTGATGAAGTCCTCCAACTTGTCTACTTGAGCATTGCCTGGAAATGAAAAGGCAAAAGGGGCAAGGGCTTCATCAAAAAGGCGTTGCTTTGATTACTCTTTCTGGGGCCCTGGACTGGCAAAGGCCTTCACTATTGGGCACAAGCCAGTGTGTGTGGTTATTATCTTGGCATATTCAGTTGAGCAGCTGAGATGAAGGATGCGGTTTGGCAGAGGCCGCAGGAAATGCTATGTGAGGCTGAGGCTGCCCGGTCCTCCTGCCTCTGCTCAAGGTCCCAGCCCCATCCTGGCAAGGCCCAGGGCACACTGCCGCCAGCGACCGCTCCCCACCACGCCCCCAGAGCAGCCTGTCCCTGCACAGAGCACTGTTCCTTTCTCCCTCACTCCATATCCAGGTACCACGGCCGGCAGGGTGACAGCAAGGCCCAGGGAGCTCGAGCCACGCAGCCATGGGCCTCTTCCCCACTCGTCCCGGATAGGAGAGGCTGTGAGCCAAGTCACAGCACCTGCCTGGGCAGAAAGCCTGGCTCCACCTCGAGCTGGCTGGGCGTTGGGGGCTGACCCAGTGCCCAGTCCCACGGGGGGTGGTGGGACGGCCGCTGCTGAGCTGAGGGGGGGGACAGAATGATGCTGCAGGGGTGAGACGGCTCGCGGGTGCCTCCGTGGGGTGTGGCCTCCAGTGCTGAGAGCCAGCTCATTCTGGAACGGCCCCTCTGCCGCGTCGTGCTTTTCAGACACCCGCATCTCTTTAATGAAGCATATGGACTTCCACACACAATCTACACGCGCAAGTCACGCACACGCGGTGACTGCACCGCCGGCGCCTGGACGAAGCGCAGACCATGTCCCTGTGCCGGGGGACTGCACTGTGGTACTGCTGCTTTCGCTTACTAAATTTTCAAAAGATTTATGTCTTCTCTTAATTACAAAAAAATGCTCCCACTTACGTTAAAAACCGTAACAGAACCAACAAAACAGTCCTGCAGGAAGGCAGCACGGAAGGTTGCCACCCCTCGGCTGACGACCAAGCCCACCACGCGGAAGGGGGCCCAGGGAGGATCATGGCAGCGGCCCTGAGCGCGTCCCTGTCTGACTCTCACAGGTGTCTAAGCCTCCCGACACGTGAAGGAGATGTGACCACCCTGGTACAGGGCCGACCGGCGGGGCCCACACAGCAGCGCTAAGGCACAGCTCACAGCGGGGATCCCACCTCCCCTTGAAGAACAACTGCTGTCTTATTTTTTCCAAAAGCAATGTAAGATGCTCAGCAATGATGAACAGGTGGACGTGGATGTGCACAGCCGTGAAGGAAGCAAGACAATGAAACTCGGGCAGGGCTGCCAGGAAACCTACCAGGAGGGAGGCAAGACCACATTCGCTGACCCTCGGGCGCTCAGGAGCTCCCCACCCACACAGCACCCACTCGGGCAAGAACTCAGAGATGCCTCGCACCAGGCACAGGACACACCCTGTCCACCCGGTGTGACAGTGGCAAGTCCTACCTCCCCTGGAAGTGATGACTCACATTTTCCGCTGAAGCGGCCCCTCATTCAGAAAAATGTGCTGGGTGGGCAGACCAGAGGCGTTCTAACCTGTCAGACTTTCCACCGCCCTGTCTGCCCTGCCACCTTGGCGTGCACTCACGCTGCACTCGGGAAGGGGCGCTGCCCACCGCTGTCCCCTGCAGAGACCAAGCATCTGCTCAGTGCCCTTCCCAAGGGCTCCCCTTCCACATGCAGCTCCCACAGGGCTGTCTACCTCTCCCTCCACGACCTGCGAGGGCTCCCCACGGACACCGTGGGGGGGACCTTCTCTTGCCAGCCCCTCCTGGCAGCAGGGACAGCACCAGGGGCCGGGTCTCTCCCCTCGGCCTCACACCGCACACGCCGCATTTGACCCTCCACCCCACCCTCCAGCCACGGTTGCTGAGACCCTGACATCCTCCTGGCCAGGCCAGGCCAGCAAGCCCAGCTGCCCACCCACAGCCCTCAACTCCTCAGTTACCATCTGGCCACCCACACCACAGGCACCCACCGGTGTCTGGCTGCCCTCTAACAGTGCTCTCCCTAACAAGACCCCAGCCTTCATTTTTTCCTTTAACTGTACAGAGGGAACCTGTGTGGTTCTGACACTCAGGGAACCCACAAGCGGGAGCTGAGGAGGCCACAGCCTAAGTCAGCAGGAGGAGCCAGTACTCGCGGCAGCAAATCAGGCAGGCTGAGCGGGGACCAGGGCCTGCTGGAGAGGCTTCTGCCTGAGGTGCTACTCGCCCCGACTACCCTGCCCCGCTCCACCCCAGGGCCCAGTCAGCCTGCAGCCCTCTCCCAAAGCCAGTCCTCAGCAGGGCAGTGGGCACATGTCTGGTTTGCAGGTGGCAGGTCCCCGGCACACCCGGGCCGGGCCCCAACCTCCACTCTTCAGAAGCAGCACTGGCTGAGCTCCCTGCTCTGTCCTACTGTGCCTTCCTGGCTGTACTCCATAAATCTGCAGAGACACACAGGGCAAAGGCCCTCGGTCTGGGGTCAGGTCAGTGCCTGAGAGGAAGCCTGCATGCTGTGTTGCTGAGACAGCTACTCCCCGGGCACACGCCACCCAGAGGGGTTAAGAAAAGAACACTGCTCCTCTCTTCAGAATCTGGAAGCCACTGAGAAAGGGTACGGGCTTCACTGAGTACACAAGGTCCACTGTGCAGGGAGGGCATCTCTGATGCTACCAATGCAGGAGATGACAGAGTATCCGGCAACAGGGAGAGGAAGGCCCTAGTCTACCACCATGGCCTCTCCACAGACAGCAGACACTGACCAGGACAGGGAGCCCCACGCTGGAACCAAGCACGGGCAGCCCGGTATCCCAGAAGCCCTGTGGACGCAAGTGTGTGCACTTCTCAGGGGCTGCGGGAAAGCAGGGTGGAAAGTCGGCCTGTGCACGGGCAGCTGTGATTCAGGGGCTCTGTGCATTTCATCAACCTGACAGGAGCTATTAACACAGGAGGCCTGGACAGATGGAGTAACTCGCTCAGTTTCCCTAACTTGGAAGTGCAGCCCAGGCCTGGCTGACAACAGATCCCCAGCCCCCAGGCACGAAGCCAGTGGGCCCTGCGGAGCAGACCGGAGGCCATTCCCACGCCAGACACACACACACACACACGCACGCACGCACCCTGCCGCATCACAGAGGGGTTCTGCCCACACGGGAACATGACAAGGACAGCAGAGGAGCTCTGAAGAAGCGGTGTCCTCCTTGGCCAGCCCCGCTCACAGACAGGCTTGGTCGGCCCACCTGCAGAGGGGTGAGGGAAGATGAAGGCCGGGCAGCCTGGCAGCGCCTTTCCCGATGTGGAAGCCCGGCGGGGACACCCGCCACACCGAACCACACTCTTCTTAAGGGTCAAGGGGCTGGGTTCATTCCCTTCAGCCACTGTTTTTTCTGTATTTTCTGCTTTTCTCAAAATGTCTAACAAGTGAACCCCTTCTGGGTGAATCAGGGTCCCTGGTTCCCAGAGGCCACTGGGACCATGGGCTTGAACAACAGGCAGCCAGAAAGTCTCCTGCCCTCACTTCCCACCAACCGACAGATAGATAGCTCTGTTCTAAATTAGGCACCAAAGATAAGAAATGCTATTTTTAGGCAAAAAAAATAAATAAATAAGAGCAAAGAATAAGCCCCCATGGCCCAATCCACCTTGGGGTTCAACCTGCCCTGCAATAGCACCGAGGAGACTGTGTGCAGGCACAAAGGGAGGGGACAGCAGCAGCCCCAAGATTTCACCTCTCGGCCTGCAGCCCTTAGAAGTCCTGAAGGAAAAGGCAATTTCAGCCTTCAGACACGGTGCACAGCGAGAGCTGTCAATGGCACCTCCAGAGTGGAGCTGGGGTCAGTGCCTGGAAGAACCCGGTGGCAGGAGAATCAATCGCCTTTTCTGTGGTGAATGATCCAATGTGTCAAGCAGTCCCGACACCAGCATGTCAATTCTCTGTGCACCACAACAGCACCGCTCAGAAGCCACCACAGCCAGTCAGGAAGAGTCACTGCCTCTGTCTTTCAGCAAAGGCCCCAGGGTCAGAGAATAGAAGGGCAGGGTTGGAGGGCAGTAACAAACCTAGAGCAAAAACCAGACAGGGCCCACACATGGTTTAATGCAGACAGCAAGACTCGAGCCACCACTCTTCAAAACTTACTGCCGTGCACAGTGATGCCCGAGGGTTCCTACACAGCAGCCCTGGGGTACATGGGGGCACAGCCAATGAGGCTGGCCACATACACCGTGGTTTGGCCTGGGCAACGCACTGCACTATGCCACCCCACCTTCCTCCAGGGCTCACGCTTCCCACTGTACCAAGCTCAAAGTAATCCCCGCTCCACCACCATAGACCCAGACTTCTTAGTCCTCCCAAGTCCACATCAAAAGCGAGAAAAATGGGCGCCTGGACCAGGGGGCTCAACAGAGCCCTGAAGCTACACGGGGTGGCTGCGAACCAACAGCCTGCTCCCAGGCACACCGGCCCACTCTGGAAACCAAGAGGCATGACACTTCCCCTCGGTTCCTGGCACAGTTCCCGTGTCCGGCTGCTCCCACAAAGGGAGCCAGAGCCCAGATGACACCACCGGAACAGGACAGGGACACTCGTGGGCCACCAGCTCTGGACCAGCGGGAGCCAGCACACTCACCTGGCCGCACTGACACAGGTGTCCACTCCCAGGCGGTGGAACCACCTGCCGACAGCTGTACACCACCCACCCCCAGCAGCCCTCCGCTGCGCCTGGCCAGGCCGGGGCACACGGGTGCCGAGCTCACACCCAGCACAAAGACTGCCCTGCTCTGACCACAGGCTCCTTCAGGCTTTCACGTGGGCTCTCCTGCGGGGTGGAGGGATTGTTTTTTAAACACTGCATTAGCATTCCGGGCATGGGACACCCACAACCTACAGGAGAGGTCTGAAGCAGCTCCTGGTTCTGGCATCGCCTGGCTCAAGGCAGAACCCTCATGCAGGCGCTGCAGAGGAAAAATGCCAAGTTCAAGTCATGGCAGCCAGGGAGAAGAGTGCCTCCACGGTCACCCAGACACACCCAGGAGTGTGCTGTACTCATCTGCTGGGTATTTCTTAATCCACTGAAGCTGACCTCAGGATTAAGGGTCACAAATGTGCTTAAAAAAAATTTTTTTTTTTTGGTACCAGGTATCAAACCCAGGACCTTATGCTTGTGAGGGAGGCAGTGGATCCATTGAGCTAAATCCCCTGCCCAGTGCTAGTTAAGTTTTAAAATTAGGAACACTATAGGAAAACATGCCTCTAAGCTACACACCATGGATACTCCGCTGGTTTTCAAGCTCTGCTGAGGCTGGCACCCGACTGTAAGGAGACAAGGTGATTCTCGGTCACTGTTCGCTGCCCCCCAAGATACATGGTGGCTATTGCTCACCCAGGCTGGACAGCAAGCACACAACTCACTGGGACAGACTGTCCCACTCGTGCTTCTGAGAGATGGAGCGGCCTAGCAGACACAGGACCAAGACCTGCAACCCGCAGCAGCCAGCCTGGGAAGCCACCCCTCAGCCAGAGCACCAGGCAGGAAGCCAGCGTCCCATCTCTGTCTCCATGCCAAGCACGACGAAGTCAGACCACTGCCTCTCAGCAACCAGCTGGGGAAGCCAAACAGTAACTCCTGAGGTAAGGGGCTCAGAGCATAGGATTCAATTCCTAGCTGACAGCTCTCTGCTTCCAACTGAGGATCAGCCAGGAGCCCACCTGCCTGCCTCCCAGGCCACCTCCTTTCCCTTCAGAAGCATCCCCTTCCTCTGTCTATGTACCCACCCAAACAGGATGTGGCCAACTCCCTTGCTAGAGCAAGCTCAGGATAAACAGCCTCTGCTCGTTCCTGAGGCTCACTGACTTTCTGTATGGACTTGGTCTGGGCCATTCCCAGGAGGGAGGATAGCACGCATTTAGTCACACGGGTCTTGCAGGGAGACAACCCCAGTATGCCACCTTCCTGTGGCACCTCATCCCCACCTCACTTGTGCCAGGTGTGGAACAGCCGCCTATGCCCTCCAGATGGCTCCTCCAGCCCCTCCACCATCCTCATTCATGCACCTGAGCAGAGAACTAGATCCCAGCAGCGCGCTTCAGACCACAGTGGCTCCCTCATCCTCCGCACATTCCAGTGTGAGCCACCCACCCCTGACTTTTCTAGAATGAAACCTCTGGGCACTGACATCCTGCCTATCATCACTGAGCCGACCCCAGGATGGTCAAGGCGCACAGCTGACATGCTGGATGTGTTTACCGACTGAGTGCCCATCTGCAGAAGACCTGGTCCTCACTCTGGGAGATGGTGGGGGACCTTTGGGGGGTGGCAGAAGGAAATTAGGTCACTTGGAGTGTGCCCCTTCGCAGGTTCAGAGCTTCTTGAACCCAAAGATTCCTGTCTAGGCACACAACTTCCTGTCACAAATTCTTTATGTCAAAAAACTCATGGAGCCACGTGCTGGCTGTCCCCTTGCAAGTTAGTTTTTTGCCACACTTGGGTTATGATCACAGATGCCATCCCTCCTGATTATCCAGAAAGACAAGCCAGCTCTAAGTAGTGAGCTTATTAACTTTAGCTCACCAAGGCCAAAGGGAAGCAAAGTAGTGAGATCATTAAAAATAGAGGAAAACAAGGCCAGGGATTTAGCTCAGTGGTTCAGTGGCCTGCCTTGCAAGCTCAAGGACCCAAGTTCAATCCCCAGTACTGGAAAAAAAAAAAAAAAAATAGAGGAAAACTGTATTCGGAGCCAGCTTCTGCTTATCACCGAGCCTCTCTAAGGGAAGGTGCTGACCAGTGTGACTACAGACACAGGACGAAACACCAAACGACACCATCACCCACAGGGACATGTTAAACAAACCCGGGCTGAAGGCATGAAAGGTCTGACCAAAGCCAGGAAGATTTAACAAAATCGCTCTGTGACACTGTGGTCACTGATCTATTACTGGCACAAGCATTTCAGCTAACTGGATGGTGGTTGTTGTTCAAACAGTATTTCACTTATTCTGCTCAATGGAAAAATTTCAAATCTTAATTTTTTAATCTAAAAATTTTAGATACTTTACCTAATTCCACTTAGAACAGTAACAATTTTAAACCCCACTAAAATACCATAAAACATAGCAAAGTTAATTATGAAGCGTTAGTGCCGGGGAGTATGAACAGTACAGTACCTGGCAGCATTTGGCGATTATTAAAGTAAGAATTTAGGGAAAAGCTACCAAAAGATGCTAACGCTGGAGGGTCAAAAAGGACTGAGGAAAGGGATCTTCCTTTGTCTCGGAGTACGAGCCTCGGAAGGAGCAGCCCTGCAGCACAGCCGCCTGGCAGACAGCATCAGACCCAGCGCTGAAGCATCTGATGGGGATGGAGATGAACACCCCACCCTTTCTACAAATTCTGCAGAACTGGAAGTCACAGCCTGCACCTAATCAGGGGAAACTTCAGACAAAACGAAGCTGATAAACATTCTACAACAATCTCATGTGGCATCCGAGTATTCAAATGTGGCCAATCCAAATTAAGACACATTCTAAGTGTGAAATATACACTGGATTCCAAAGATAAAATACTTTTTAATGTAAAATATTGCATTAATCATTCTTACACTGCTAAAATGTTGGGTTAGTGTTACTTTGGAAATGAATTTCACCTGTTTCTTTTTACCAGAAAAATTTAATTATATATGACTCGCGTTATATTTCTAGCAGACAGTGCTGTCTAGAAAATAATGAACCAGTAACCTTCACAACTGCCACATTTAGAAAAGGATTGACTGACAATGCTCCTCTGAGAGTAAGGAAATTGTAACAAATAAATGCACCCCATGATCCCAGGAAAGGTATTCTGCTTTACAAAAAACAGTATTAAGACAACTGAAGAAACCGGAGTGAGGTCTATGGCTTGGAGGTAGATGAGTGATGTATCAATTCTAATTCCCTAATACAAAGGAGGGACTAAGGTTATTTAGGAGAAAGTCCTTGATGGTAGGAAAGGGACTCCGGTGATGGGATTTACTAAAATTGGTAACTTAAACTATAATTTAAAATTATAAGAGAATTGGTAACTTACTCTTAAATGATTTAAGGGGAAAGAACTATACTGTTCTTACAACTTTACTGTGAGTCTCAAATTACTTCAAAATAAGTTTTTTGTTTTGTTTTGTTTTGTTTTTTTGGTACCAGGGATTGAACTCAGGTTCTTACACTTGTGAGGCAGGTGGTGGAACCACTGAGCTAAATCCTCGCCAAGTAAGAAATACATTTACAAAGCAGCCCCAGGATCTGGAGGTAAGGAAAACACCAAGAAACTGGGGCTGGCTCACAGGGGAGCATGCACAGCTAGGCAGCACCCCAAACTTTGCTCTGTAAGAGGAGGGGACTGGGCCTGTGGACTCCTTGAAAGAATTCTGGCTGACCAACTTGTTCTGCCAAGTTTCTCTTTCTGCACACCAGTAACCCCAAGTGATAAATGAATTAGAGGTTCCAGGCACAAGTGGGCTTAGGCTGCGGTCACGGGCTAGCCGAGCACAGAGCCACAGTGTACAACACCCTAGCAAGTCCACCCCTCCCACAAGACAGCCAGCACTGAGTACCTGCTCCCCAAGGGCTCTGGTCCTTGTCTGTTTGCCTGCTTTTAGCAAAGTGAAAAAAAGACACTCCGTAACTACTACACTCACCTATTCTATTTACTTACTCATTTATTTGCAATGCTGATCAAACCTAGGGCTCTGCACATGCCAGGCAAGCATTCTACTCCTGAACTGCACACCCAGCCCTACTGCCTCTCTTCTGAACAGACTGCAAAGAAGGAAAGGCTTCCAGGTAAGCAAGGAGATACCTATCTCCCTAATGCTGCTCCTATTCTCCTGGAGTCCCATGCAGACGGCACAGGGCTTTCCAGACTGAGAAAACTGGCGGATGATCTCCCTGCATGTCACCCTTTGGGGTGCCTGCAGGCCACCTAAGTACACGGCACGTGTACATAGATGTCACCTTTACAAATAACTGAGAGGCAGGTACCTCCAGCCCCACTCTACAGCTAGTGAAACTGAAGATCCCACGTTTAGGGCTCTACTAAGGATATACAGCTGCCAACTAGCAAGACGGGTTTAAATTTAGATTTTGGGGATTTGTTGAGATGAAACTGACACATGATAAACTGTGCCTATTTAAAATGTACAATATTGGGCTGGGGATTTGGTTCAGTGGCACCACACCTGCCTTGCAAGCACAAGGTCCTGAGTTTGATCCTCAGTACCAAAAAATAGCTAAATAGTACAATATTAATATTTATATACATGCTTTAAAAAATGATTATCACAAGTCAGGGCATGGTTGTGCATACCTATAATTCTAGTACTCTGGGAGGCTGAGGCAAGAGGATTGCTCATTTTGAGCAACTCAGCAAAACTGTGTCTCCTAATAAAAAAAAAGACCAGAAATACAGTTCAGTGTGAGGGCCCTGGGTTCAATCCCACAACTGCAAAAGCAAAACAGAACAAAACAAAACTACACCACTGGCAAGATCATGAACAATCTATTATCTCTGTGCTTCCTTGCAACTGTGATCCCACACCCTATTCTCTGCCCACTGTCCCTTATGCCACCCCCAGGAAACCAGAACTACCTTCTGTTCCTACAGCCACGTATGCCTTGCATAGAATTTCACAGAAATGGGTTTATACTGTACATATTCTCTTTTGCCTGGCCTCTTCCACTCAACATCAGGATTTTGAGATTCATACATGTTGTAGCATGTAGCAATAGACATTCCTCGTCTGGTGACCCATCTCTTTAACGCCGTTTGGACTTCCAGCTCTCTGCTCAACTTACTACACAGGGAGGGGAATGGCAGTGAGACCCTAGGGTGGCATCTCCAACAGGACAGTACTGTAACTCTCACAGACTGCACTGTGCAGTGCTGTAGTGTTACGTTCTGTCATACATTACACTACTGCATGCAAGTTGTACAAATAAAAGCAAAGTCATCAAGTGGGCGTTTCCTTGTACCCCTGCTCTGTTCTGAATATTGTAATGTACACACTCTCTACAACTCACTGAGCAACCAATTCATTTAAGGACTAATTGCGGGCATGTAAATGGACAACCAGGTTCTGCAGTGTGGGGGCCAGCAGAGGTAAAGGAACTCCGAAGAGTTCTGTACCCACTTCTCTATGGACACATATTTCCAGTTCTCTTGAGTAAAGACCCATGAGGAAAGTCTGGAGCCAGTGAAACTGCCAGGTCGCTTTTCCAAGTGGCTGTAACGTTTTATGTTCTGAGCAATTGCGTATCAGAGTTCTAGTACCTCCGTGTTCTTGCTAAATTCTTAGTATGCACAGACTGCTTAATTTTAGCCATCCTAACAGGTGCTGAGCGGCACCTCTGTGGATTTAATTTGCATTCCTGTAGTGCCTAACATGGCTGTGCATCTCTGCATGTGCTTGTCCGTTACCTGTATGACTCACCTGGAGATGACTCAACTGTTGAGCCCACCTTTTATCAGAGTGCATGACTTCTTATCATTGAGCTTTGAGGACTATATGTATTCTGGATATGTCAATTATCAAGTATACGATTTATAAATATTTGCTCCAGTATTTTGCTTGTCTTTGTGTGTGTGTATATGTGAGACGGTTTCACATTTGTTAAAGGTAGAGGAAAAAAACAGAAGTGTAAGGGAAAAATGAGTTTGGGTCAAGTAAAAAGGGAAGAAAAAGAGGTATCGTGAGGAGGCACAAGAGCTTTTCATTCTTAAAAAGTGTAAAGAGTGTACGATTTAAACTCCGAAGTCCAACTTATCAACTTGGTCTTTAAGGTCATACTTTTGCTGCTGGTTCAAGAAATCTGCGCAAGTCCAGGCCACAAACATTGTCTCTTATGTTTTCTTATATTGGCGTTTACAATTTAAGGATTTACATTTAGGTCTAAGATGCACTTAAAATTAAATGTTGCATATGGTACTAAGTATGACTCAGGGTTCATTTTTTTCTCACCATTTACAGAAGAGCTGTTTCCACGGAACTGCTGCTGCACTTGTCAGAAATCAGCTGCCCGTCTATGTGCGGGTCTATTTCTAGACTCCATTTCATTCCATTAATCAGTATGTTACCTTTTCACCACCACCATATGGTTATGATACAGTAGCTATATACTAAGCCTCAAATCAGGCAACGTTAGCTCTCCAAGTTTAATCATCTATTTCAAAGTAGTTCTGGCTTTTCTAGATCATTTGTAGTTCCATGTGAATTTCAGAAGCAACCAGCCATTTGTATAAAAAGCTCCTTGACTTACCTGGGATTGATTTAAATCTACAGATCAATTTAAAAAGAACTGGTATCTTGATAATATTGAGTGGCTCTGCCCACGAACATGCCCTGTGTCTCTCCACATACTTACACTCCCTTTGATTTCTCTCAGCAAGGCTATGTAGTTTTCAGTGTGTAGATCTCACATGTTTTTGTCAGATTTACTCCTAAGAATTTGATATTTTTGGTGTTTGCATGAATGGTGTCACTTTAAAATTTAATTTCTGACTATTCACTGCTAGTACATAAAATAAAATTGATATTAGGCTCTGATCTCATACTCTGCAGTGTAACTAAATTCATCTATTAGCTCTAGTGGTTTTTGTATACTGCATCAGATTTTCCACATGGATGACCATGCTGTCTATTAGTAGACAGGCAGTTTTCCATCTTGCTTTCCAATCCAAATGTGTTTTCTTGCCTAAGTGCAGAGATTAGAACCTACAGTATAATGTTGAACAGCAATGGTAAGAACAAACATTCTCATCTTTTCCTGATACTAGGAGCAAAGCATTCAGTTTTCCACCTTTACAGTGATGTTAGCTGTAGGTTTTAGACCCGCCCTGTATCCAGTTAAATTAGTCTCCTTCTCTCCCCACCTTGCTGTGGGTACTTATCATGGAGATACTGTGTTGGTTTTTCTCTATGTTTCTAACTCGGTGCAAAGAGCTGTCAACCCCTCTCCTGCTCTAAGCCCCAAAGGTCTGTGTGTGCCACTCCTCGTGATCCCTTCAGCTTCCTGTAAGAAATTTCTGCTACATCGTGCCGGGGTAGACACCAGATTTGTCACCAACTTTTTCTGCGGTATTAAAATGATCATGATTTTTTTCAGTTTGTTAATATGATGAATTATGTTGACTTTCAAATAGTAAACCAATGCTGCATTTCTGGCATAAACCCCACTTGGTCATGAAATGCCAGCCTTTTTATATATTCTGAGGGTTATGTTTGCCAGAACAGTGTTTAGAATTTTAGCATCTATTTTCAGGGATTGTGGTTGTATTTTCTTTTCTTGCAGTATCTTTTGGTTTCAGAACAATAAAACTCATAAAATGAGTTGAGAGGTTTTCCCTTCTCTTCAATTTTTTGGAGAATTTTGGTAGTATATACCTTATCTGAATATACCTTATCTGAAATGCCTGCAACCAGAAATATTTTCAATTATATATTTTTTTTTTCAGATTCACAATATTTGCATATATATAGTGAGATATCTTGGGGATAAGACCCAAGTGTATGTAACCAGGTAATTCATTCATGTTTTCCTATGTACCTTTTACATATAGCATAAAGGTAATTTTATACTGCATTTTTAATAATTTTGTATATAAAATAGACATGGTGTGGAATTTTGTGTGGTATCCTGCTGGTGCACACAAAGATTCCGATTTTGGAGCATTTTAGGTTAAGAATGCTCAACCTGTATTTCTTCCATAAATACTTGGTAGACGCTCTTATGGCCCAGAACTAGTACTATTCCCAGTCCCTGCACACATCCAGCATTATTCTCTAACCCTTTCGACTGTTTTCCACCCTGGGCTCAGGTAATTCCCCTGCTGCTCACTGCTCAGCTGGATCCTCAAAGCAGGTGCTATGGAAGTCCTTCAAGTTTTCTCTCTGCATCTCTCACCTACATCTGGTACAAGCACTCTCCCTGGGCCATTCGAGCTGCCTGTCCTGGATGTCCATCTCCACGTCACTCAGGGCATCAGCCAAGCTCTGCTCGGACCCCAGGGCCCTGGCCTGAAAATCCCTGCCAGAAGATGAGCAGAAACAACTCAGCCCTCACTATCCTCCAGCATACTGTGGAAGAAAAGATACTTACTTGGTCTTGTCAATGGCTCCAGGCACAGAACCCTAAAAGCCTTGGGATTTCCAAGTGAGGAGGGCAATGACCAAACCATCTCATTCCAACGAGGCAACTCTGGGCAGCTTCAGGGTGGGCTGCTCACCAGAAATGCCAACCCTGGAGTAGAGACCTGGGAGTTTCAGCCACAGCCTTGAAGAGTGGAGCTGGAGACTGGGCTCATCACTGATGGCTAAAGACTCAACACACTCAAGTCGGGGCCATAATTCGTATATCTTGCTGCCAGGAAGCTCTGAACCACTGGCAGTACATGCACAAGTGTTCCATCAGTCAGCATGAGACAGCCCCATGGGGTGGTTCAAGTCGCCTGATGGAAGAGCTGCGCATGTACCACTGGTGGTTTGAGGTGGCAGGAATGCACTACTCAGTATCTATGTACCAAGACCCCCGTGACAGCCACCACGGGTCTGGAGAACTGGGCTGTTGAACACATCAAGGTGCTAGAAGGGCAGTGCATTCCAAGGGCACAGGTGCTCCACACCACCTCCACCTCCCAACCTTGCCCTGTTGGCTACTTCTGACTTGCATCCTTTAGAATAATCTAATAAAGGAGGTTGTCTTCCCGAGTTCTGCGAGTCATTCCAGCAACTATCACACACAGGAAGGAGGTGCGCAGGGGTCATGGAGATCCCTGATTGACAGCCAGTCAGGGAGAAGTACAGGTGGCCAGGGACTTGCAGCCAGCTTCCGAAGCTGGGTAGTCTGTAGGCCTGCGCCCATTCGAGTTGTGGGATCTAATGTTAACCCCGGGTAAACAGTGTGAGAAGTAAAATGAACTGCTGGGCACCCAGTTAATATCCGGAGAATGGGAAAAGCAATATTGGAAAAGATATCAGCTACTGAGTGTCAGAAGTGGGACAAAAACCTCATTAAACATTTCTGAAGAGATCACTCTTGGGCCGGGGGTGTAGCTTGCTGCAGGGCACGTGCCAGCAAGCATAAGGCCCTCAGTTCCATCCCCAGATCCCCAGCACGAGGTATGTGTGTGACTGTGCCCCCACTGAGTAATGCCCAGGATTGAATGTATTTTGTCCATTTTGTCCATTTCTGGATGGTTTGGGGCAGCAAAGTGTATTGGTCCTTGTTACTCCATCTTGACCACAAATGGAAATCCGCCCCAAGTCATCATCAACACTACCACGCAGCTCTCCAAGCTTCCTCCGACGCCCACCAGCAAGGGCCTCTAGCAGTCACTGACTCCTGGTCTGGATAACTCAGAGCACTCAAGGTGAGGTAAACACCCGCACAGGGCCCAGCCCACAGGAGCCACTCAAGAAGCTCTGCTGGACAAACTGATACACACACAGCTGCAACCCGGGTTCAAAATCCAAGGCCCTCTAAGAACACAGGTCCCCATGTCTTTCCAAAAGGCCGGGCCCAAGTCTGCACTGAGACTTCAGAGCAAATTTAAACTCTTCACTAGCAAGGGAATGAGAGTTAAGAGGAGAGCACAAGCAGAAGCCCAATCAGGAGCGCTTGAGGCCCGGACAAATCCAGAAAGGGGCAATGAGAACACCTTGCGGTTTCACTACTCCTTTGTCTGACAGTTCTCTTAGAAGCAAAGCATTTTTCCCGTTGGTGCAGGGACTTTCCTGGGCATCTCTTAAATACACAGAAGACGAATACTGGGGCTTAGAAGTAACAAGAATACTTGGGAACGAACTTTGTTTCATTGGTTTTGGTTTTGGGATGGCGTCTCATTATGTGGCCATGGGTGTTCTCCAACCTGTGAGCTCAAGAGAGCCTCCCGTCTCAGCCTCCTGAGCAGCTAGAACAACCGGTGTGCACCTCTGGCCCAGCACAAGTGTTTTCATGTTTCTGTTTTTAATGATAGGAGAAAACTGACTACAGTATATCCTGTTCACCTGTGCCGTAAGCCTATCTGGATACAAAAAAAGACACATGAAGTGTAGAAAATGAAGTCTTGTCTTGTCCCTGCCTGCCCTTTCTGCTGTCTTACTCCAGGGTGAACCACAGTCAGGGTCAATACAGAAAAGTAAGGCATGAGCTAGCATGAGCACACACTGACTACACATTTACCAACAACAACTGCTATACAGAAGCGCGTCGTAACTGCTCTATCACCAGGTATTGTTGGTAATCTCTTGCTGTGCCTTACACATGAAACTCTATCATAGTAGGTATGTGTATATTGGAAGAAAATCATGTATTTAGGGCTTTTGTACTATCCAGTTTTGGGGTCTGGACATAGGGGCAACTACTGTAAACCAATTCCTAGACACATTGCACAGGACTTTCCTCAGTTAGCTCAACCCAATTTTAAAGGTCAAATAAAGACAAAAACACTTTCATTCTGAGTACTAAGGTATCATGTAGCTCCTTGTACCAACTGTGAAACTTCCCCAGTGATCTCACTGCTTACATTCGGGACTTACAAAGAGAAACTAAAAGGACAAAGTACAGAGAAGGTGTGAGTCAAGCTTTCTTATGCCCATATCTTAAGGACACTGAGTGGCAGGTTTAAGAGTTCTGGTGGCTGTTTTAAAAAGTCAGAAAGAAGGCTGAATGGTATCCCTCTCCCCTCTGGCAAAGAAGTCTCTCCAAAGACCCCCCTCGCCCCACCGCTCAGGCCTCGCTCGAGTGACAGTTCCACGTCCAGCCCCTTGAGAGGCTTGCACCGTGCCCAGGGCTAGACACAGACTGTCCTTGCAGTGCAGAGCTCTTCAGCTCTACACCCAAAAGCACTGTCTCTTCCCATACTTCATACCTCCTGCCTAGGCTTCCCCAAAATGTCTTTGGTGGTCACTGACGCTCGGGTACAGACAGGCAAACCGTTCACTATGGGACCCTCCAAAGCCATCACTTCTTCCTGCGTTCTGAGCTCCCAGAATTCCACACGTGCCTCTACACGACGCACTGCATGCTGCCACCTTCTTTGATTCCCTCGTCTTTGGCACATCTTGAAAGAATATTTGTTTCTATACCCACTGGCGCCCCTTCTTGTTCCATCCACCCCTCAGCTCTCGGGACCCGGCTTCGGACTTTAGCCTGCGTAGAGACTGCAGTATCGAAATGCAACGCCCTGTCTCTCTGGTGTCCGTTCACCTGTGTGCTTGGTGGCCCCAAACCCCATGCCCTTTTCTCACTCTTCTTAGCTTCACTCACCTCAGCTATTTTTTTCTACTATTCTCTTGAAAACTAAAAATACAAAGAAAAAACAAAAATGCAAAACAAAAAGCAAATACTTATATTCCCGTGAATCAGAAGTGACAATGCTAATGTCACGTTTGCTTTAAGTCTTCATTTTTAAAAAAGAACAAAACCAGGGCTGGGAATTTAGCTCAGTGGCACCACCCCTGCCTCACAAGCTTAAGGTCCTGAGTTCTCTCCCTGGTACTGAAAAAACAAATAAATGAAATTTTAAAAAATTAAAAAAGAACAAGCCAGGCGTGGTGGTGCACACCTGTAATCCCAGCACTCAGGAGGCTGAGGCGGGAGGATGACTGTGAGTTCGAGACCAGCCTGGGCTACAGAGTGAGTTCCAGATCAGTCTCAACTATGGAGTGAGACCCTGTCTCAAAAAAAATCCAAAAAAAAATTTTAAAAAGAACAAAACTGGAAAAAGATGAAAACCCCTGTAATTTCTCCTGGGCACCCACTCCCACTCCCACTCCTTCCCCTTCCCACAGGCAAGCACCTTCCTAGGGCGCAGCCCTTTTGGTTCGCTTTCCCTTACAGACGTATTCCTCAGCGACAATTCTGTACTTCACAAAAAACTGAACACAATGATGCCATACAGTAACTTATCAAGTTTCTCTCATTCAGCAAGATTTACCCACGCTGACACCTGACACAACCTGGCAGTCTGCTTCCACTGAGCTCGGAGTGCTGGTCCGATGGCTCTCACTGTTCTGTCCAGTTACTGAGAGCTTCGTCAGCTCCATGGCCCGATTCCACAAGCTTCACAGACACTGCCTGTGTTCACCTCGCAGTGACCCTCGGAGACGACGATCCGAGCGCCTACTGCTGGCACAGGCGGACAGCACCCTCCAGAGCCAGCTGAGGCTGAGGCTATACCACTGACCACTGTGCTACGTGGGCTGCTTCCTAACCACAGCCACCTGTGCTCTCCTGTGCCAGGCGTCCCGAATGCATCACCTGTCTTAATTCTCTGAACCATCCCCCTACACGCTGCCTGCAATTGCTGTCCCCAGTTAGAGACAAGGAAATAGGCTGGAGCCTCAGAGGGAACTGAGACTTTACATTCAGAATCCAAGTTTTTATCTACTGAGCTGATGTCAGACTGACTTAGAAGGGGAAAGGATGAGATCAGAAAGGTGAGAGAGCTCAGTGCAGCGGTCAGGGTTACTGCTTCACCCATTACAGGGTGCTGCACCATCATCACCGGTTCCCCATCCACACAGCACCACAGCAGGCGGGCAACAGGGAAACAACACTCACAGTTGTGAACCTTGTAGCAGTGGTTCTGCAAGCGCTTGACATCCCATTCCTCCAGCACACCGTGAGTCATCAGCAGCTGCAGGAAGCGCCGGTGCACATCGGTCATGGTGCCCATCCTTTTGGCACTGCCCTGCATGTGTAAAGGAGCTGAGAGAACATGACATCGAATCACCGGCAAGCACACCAAGGCAGTGCCCTAGGTTTTAGACTAGCTTCTGTGAAGAGGGATAAATTCATGGTGGTTTTTAGAATTATGTTCCTCGTGGGAATTACTGCAAAGGTGAGAAGAACACGAGTCAAGGGCTAGTTTGGCACAATGGTGCTGGGAAGCAGGAAAAGCGGAGAACCCCCGCCCCAGAACACTGGCTCACAGCCTGGCTCCACCACTTGTTAGATGCGTAAAATCGGGCAAGTGAGTTCTCCAAATGCTTTAGTTTTGTTTTGTAAAACAGGACTAATGATGGAAATGTCCCCAGAGAATTGCTACAAGAATTAAACGAGTAAATACAGCAAGAGCCTACTCAGTGCCCATAAGCACTAAACGCGTGCTAGCTATTTTTACCACTCAGTAATTCTGAGTCTGAACCTTGACTCAGCCACTTACCAGACCTTCGGCCTTGAAGAAATTTAGCTGAGGCCTTGTTTTCTCCCTGAAAAATTACAAAAACATTTACTGCTTAGAAAGCTGTTGGAAAATAATCAGTGTTCATTTCCTTTCCCTCTCCCCAAATCTTTAATAAATCAACTGTCACAGTAGGACTGCTGGCTATTTTGAAAATCTCCTGCTCTCTAATAAAATGGTATCTTTCCACAAACCGCAAAGATCAGAGGTGATAAATGTACAACACAAGCGCTGATCGAGACACCTGCTCCTGTCACTAAGAGCAGCACAGTGCAGGGCCTGACTGCGTGGGTCTGAAACTAGACAGAGGCCAGTGCTTGTCAGACCTGCCTGGTCTCAAGAATCACCTGCCTTGCACTTAAATATTATAGGTTCAGAGCCCCTTCAGGGAGGTTCTGACTGAGCGGGGCTCAGATTCTGAGGTGATAACATTCACTTTAGATGATGCCCCAGTTGTAACTTCAGGCAGATGGAGCATGGAACCACACACTAACATGCACTGTCACCCTAAGGCTCCATCTGCTCAGCCACAAAGCAGGACTGAGAATGGGCCTCTTCAAGGCATAAAATGAAGTGCAAATGATATATGACCACCAAATCTTGCCAAGAGCCTGGTGCACAAAAGAGACACAAAAATGCTGGTTAATATTCTCTCTTTCTCTCTCCGTGTGTGTGTGTGTGTGTGTGTGTGTGTGTGTATGTGTGTGTCTTGAGACAGGGTCTCACTATGCAGTTCAAGCTGGCCTTAAACTCCCTATGTAGCCCAGACTGGCCTCAAACTCTAGGCAATCCTCTTGCCTCAGCCTCTGGAGTGCTGGGATTATAAGCGTGCACCCAACTCAAAGAGGATAAATTTTAAAACACCCTCCTAGGCCCACGGTAGAAAAGGGTAGAATATCAAAGATTAAAAGCAACCAAAGAATAGGCCAGAGCCAGGTGTGGTAACACAAAGTTGTAATCCCAGCACACATTCTAGAAGGCTAAGCCATGAGGATCACAAATTCAAGCCCAGTCTGGGTGATTTAGTGATTTAGTAAGACCTTGTCTCAAAATTTAAAAAAAAAAAAAAAAATTTAAAAAAGGAGATATAGCTGAGCGCTAAGGTCCTCATTTCAATCTCCAGTACCACAAACACAAAACAAAACAGAGAATAGGTCAGGTGACTTTCAAAAGAGCAACAATTAAGGCTGACAAGTGACTTTACAACAGCCATTGCGGGAACCCATGACACCCAGAAAACAGAGCCAGGAAGCTGGGACTGCAGACTGTCTCTAAATCCAACATTCACTATGTAACCAAGGACAGAATGAAATAAAACATCCCCAAGCAGCAAAAGCTGGAAGATTAAATGGCCAACAGATCTTCAATAAAGAAATTGCAAAGCAAGTACCTCAGGATAAAAAGAAAAACATGTATGTTTTAATACCAGGGATCGAATTCAAACCCTTGAGCTTGCAAGGCAGGCAGCAGAACCATTGAGCTAAATCCCAGGCCCAAGAAAAACAAGTTGCAAAGTCTACAATGAAAGATAAAATGAAGAGCAAAGTTGGTAAATGCAGTTAAATTCAAGGTGATATGTGATTATACAAAAACAGTAAAATACACAAAAATGATAGCACATAAATTGAGGTGAGTACTCACTATAATTAGTGTCCTAATATCCTCATGATGATTCTGAGCAGAATAAAAAGTTTATGAATTTTACACTTTCATAATTTCTTTCCTTTTTTTTTGTTTTTTTTTTTGAGACAGGGTCTCAGGCTGGTCTCAAATTCACAGCCATCTTCCTGCCTCAGCCTCCCGAGTGCTGGAATTACAGGCGTGTGCCACCATGCTCGGCTTACATTTTTATAATTTCTAGAGTAAGCACTTTTAAAAAAACAAGAATAAGGGCCCGGGATTTAGCTCAGTGGTTCCACCACCTGCCTGGCAAGCACAAGGACCCGAGTTCGATCCCTGGTACTAAAAAAAAAATGAAACAAGCATAAGAGAATATAATTTCCAAATTAGTAATGTAATGAGAAAAATAATCAATTAATCCTAAACAAGGCAACAAACAAGGGGAAAAAACAAACAGAACAGCAGAACCATAAGAAATGAACTAAGGCCAGGCGTCATAGTGCACATCTGTAACCCCAGCATTGCAGCAGCTGACACAGGATGATCTCCATGAATTTAAGGCTAGCGTGGGATACAAAGTAACCTCAAAGCCAGCCTGAACTATATAATGATCCTTGTCTCAAAAAAAAAAAAAGGAAAAGAAAAATGTTAGGATAAATAAATCCCATTAAATTAGTGAAAACAATAAGCAAAAATGGATTAAGTGTGCTGATTTAAAAACAAGGACTGTTAGGTCAGAGTTTAAAACTTGTCAAATTAATAAAGAATAAAATCTAGCCAGATATTGCATTACTTCTAAAACATAAGAACACTGAAAAATTAAAGTAAAAGAATAGAAATATAATCTGTAAACTTATATGAGCTGATAGGATTTTTATTAATATGTGGCAAAACAGACTTTAAAGCAAAAAGGTTTACAAAAGATAAAGAAGGTCATCAAACATAACCTCTGTACAACGGGAAAAAAATGAGAACCAAGACCTGTCATGTAAAGATATAAGATCTCAATAATGAATGTAACTGTACTGTATACCTAAAATGTTCCAATAAACAACAGCCTCCCCTGATGGACCTGCATAAAACACTCAACAGCCGCAGAAAAAGTCAAGGACACACAGAACAACTATGCCAGTTGCCAAAAGTGGACCAGAAATGGAATGTTACAAAGTATAATGAACAAATCCATACAGACTATGAACTCTAACTACAAGGAAGAAAGCTGGAAACTAGCACCAAAAAGATAACCAGAAAAACTCCATTGGTTTAGAATTTAAGAAACGCTGCTAAATGATCTGTTATCGAAGAGAAATTATTAATGAAAATCAAAACTACATTGGATGGAATAATCCCAAAACATTACACATAAAAACTGGTGGGAAGCAAATGAAGAAGCAGTGGGAAATCAAGCATTTATATTTTTTAAAGGAAGGTGCTGAAAATTAATGAGTTAGGTATCCATTTTAAGATAGCTATAAAAAAACAGAAAATTAAATATGAAGAACGTCAAAGGAAGAAAATAATGAAGAGCAAAAATTAATACAATAAAAAATAAATCTGCATCTAAAGAGATCAACAAAATCAAGACATGGGCTGAGGGTGCAGTTCAGTGGTAGAGAGCTTGCCCTGTGTTCAAGTGGCCCTGAGTTTAATTCTCGGTACCTCACTCATACATAGAAAAAAAAAAAGCCAAAAATATCTGTAAAAACAATGAGAGGAAGTAAGTTCTGACAAGATTTCCTAAGAGAACATTTACAAATAAAACAATATTTGGAATGAAAAAAACTAATTGCATGTGACACAAACATTTTTTAAAGATATTATTAACAATTTATAACAATCTTGTTTTAAATATGTACAAAGTCATAGGAAACTCATTTAAAACTGATGAAAAAAATCATTTGAAAACTTAAGTCCTAGAGCCACTGAAAGCATTTTGAGAAATCCATCCTTCCACAAAGAAAATTTTGGGTCCCAATAAAACTTATCAGAAAGTCTTACCAAACATTCTGGAATCAAATAATTCCAGAAGTTATACACATCATTCCACAGTCAGAAAAAGAATCAATTCTCCCCAACCCAACTAATAAGACTGATATTATTTGGGTGCTAAAATATAACAATGATTTTAACAAAAGGAAAATCACAAACAAAATTACACACACGCTATCTCAGGAAAAGAGCTTTAACAGTCCTAAGCAAAACATTAAACCAAATCCAGCAATGCAAAGAGAATGAAATATGATCACTCAGTGAGTTTATTTCAGCAATGGTTTAACATTTAAAAATCAATCGATGCAAGTCTCCACATTTACAAGGAAAAAAGTATATGATCAACTTAGTAGATATAAAAAAGAACTTGATATTTTTTTGTACCAAGGATCAAACTTGGGTCCTTGTGCTTGTGAGGCAGGCAGCAGAACCACTGAGCTAAAACCCCGGCCCAAAAAAGAACTTGATAAAATTCACATACTAATATGGATTTGGGGGAGGTGGTGCTAAGGATGGAACCCGGGGCCTCACAAATGCTAAGCAAGCACTCTATCACTAGTACTCTTGGCCCAAAGGAAATTTATCTACTAAATGAGACCTACAAAAAACTTAAAGAAATGTTGAAAACAATCACTTTAAAATCCCAGTTGATCGATGTCATTCCTATCAAAATTCCAGCAGGCTTTATCAATGTGTCTGCATGTGATCTGATGAGATGATTCTAAAATTTATTTAGAAAAGCTTATACAGAAAACCTTAAAGCAAAACAACAGACATTTCTGGAGAAGAAACAGGCAGGAGACCTTGACATCTACCAGATATGACATTATAAAATTGGAGTAATGAATAAATTGTGGTAATGATACAGAGTTTGACAGGTCAATGGAACAGAACAGAGAACTACAACAGGAAGATAAACATATATATATGATGTGTGATAGGAATTCCACATCAAAACAAACTTTTCCATAAAAGATGCTAAGACAACTAGTTATCCATATATGAAAAAAATTAAATTTGATCCCTACCACACACCAAATACAAAATTCAATTCTAGAGGGTTAGGTCTCATAAAGAAAAAACTATAAAAATCCAAGGATAGAAAAGAAGTTCTTTAAAATATACAAAAAGTACAAACCACAAAAGAAAACACTGGTAAAACTGACCTTTAAGGTTAAGAAAATGTTCAACCACAGCGGGTAAGGGAAGAAGGGAAGGTGGAAGGAAGGGAAGGCTACAAACTAAAAGATCTGAAATATATATAAGCCACAAAATATTCATTCTCAGACTACATAAAGAACTCCACCAGGGCTGGGGATTTAGCTCAGTGGTTCCAGAGCCTGACTCGTAAGTGCAAGGACCCGAGTTCAATCCCCACTACCAAAAAAGGAAAACAAAAAAGAACTCCCACAAATTAGGACGGGAAAAATAATAGTAAGAGGAAAAAGTGGACAAAAGGAATTTTATAAAAAAAGAGGGTGCACAAGTGATTAATACATTTAAAAAGATGCCCAATCTCAATGTTATAGGGCAAATGGGTATTAAACCAGTTAAATAACGTCTTTTCCAGTTAAGCAAAAATTTTAAAGAATGGCTGAAGGCTGCAACTCTACTTCACTGCTGATAGAGTACAATTTTATTTTCTTTTTCTTTCTTTTTTTTTTTTTCTTGGTCAGTACAGGGGACTGAATGTAGGGCCTTGTATTTATCCGGCAAGCACTCTATCACTAAGCTACATCCCCAGCTCAAATTCTTATATAACCATTTCAGATAACAATCTGACTATACAAGCAAATTAGCATATCCTCAGAAATCCACTCTTAGGTAAATACCTTACAAATGTCCTCATTTGCCCCAGGAAACATGTTAAGTCTATACGTCTACAAAAGTCTGGCAAGAGCACTAAAGCCTATCAACTGAAGAATGACTGGATAAACCAATTATAAAATTACAATGGAATTCAAAACAGTAATCAAGATGAAGGGGAGATAGTCACATCAACACAGATACTTCTAAAAAACATGTTATACGCAAAAAGCAAGCCACACATACGCATACTAGGTCACCGCTTAGATAAAATCCAAACCCATATACTGTATTCATTACAGAAACATACAGATAGTAAAAAGAAAAACAAGGTACAAAATATTCAGGGCAGTGCTTATCTTTAGGAAAGAAAAGTATTCAATGGGGGCTTTGGTGGTGTAATAATAGCCTTTTTCTTTTTTTGAGATAGTCCAGGCTGCCCTTGAACCCACTGCACAACCCAGGCTGTACTCCAACGCTCGGCAATCTTCCTGCCTCAGCTTCCCAAAAGCTGGGATTACAGGTACAGTATGCACCACCACCCCTGGCCAGATAATAGCCTTGTCAGATTTACATTTCTACATGCTTTGCATGAGGAGGGGCAGATTGGCGATTGAACCCAGGATCTCCCACATGCTAGGCAAGCACTCTACAACTGAGCTCTACGCCCAGCACTTTTTATTTACCTATATTCTAAGACTGGGTCTCCCTAAATTATCCAGACTGGAATCAGACTTCCTATCCTCCTGCCTCAGCCTCCCAAGTAGCTGGGATTATAGGCCTGTGCCACTGTGCCAGGGCCGCACTTTTATAGGCATATTTCATAATCAAGAAAGAAAAACATGTGACCCTGTCAGGTAACATGGGACACAAACGTTAATTAGAGGAATGAGGTATAGAACAGGTTCAAACACTTCCAATGGAATCTGGGACGAGGTGTAGAGCAGAAGTGGAAGAGATGCATAAAATACGCTTATTTACGCATTTTGTCGGCTGTCTCTATGAAGAGAGCCTGTGGGAGGTGCATAACCGCTGCCATGTACTACCGACCCAAATAGTTTTAAAACAGAAACGTCTGTTTTATCATTAGGTCGTATGCTAGACAAAGTGCCGGAGCTTCACGCACAGCGTCATTTACTCCTCAGGTGAACCTTATTGTACAGATGAAGAAACTAAGGCTAAGAGGATACAGACGCCCGTTAAGAGGGGCAGAGCCAAGGCGGCAACTCACAAGCGAGAAAAATGAGTGAATAAAATTACGACGTGGGTCCCTTATCTCTACTTCTCACATCACAAAAGCCTGAAAACAAAATCTTCCTTCTCAGGTGTGAAAACGTGACCTGACCTAAGGAGGGCCATTTAGGGCCCGTTATTCCTCGGGCAACACGCACGGGCTTGGCTGAGCCGGGACTGCGCTCGGGGCCCGCGGGGGACGCCTGTCAGAACCCGGGCGGTCTGGACTCGCTGCAGCCAGCCTCCGGGCTTTACAAGATCCGCCCGCCACGCAGGAGCACTTGGGAGGGCAGCGGAGGCTGCTCTTCCGCAAGTGAAAGCAGCTGGCGTAGTCTGTATTCGGCGGTTTTCGCCAAGTAGCGCTAGGCTATCTTCTCCACTGAGGGTTACTTGTGTGATTTCCGCGGGGTTCAGTCCCGCTCACGAGCGGCCGCGTCCCCCTCTGGGCCTGTTTCCCCGCGCGCCGAGCTGCACGCCCGTCCCGCCTAACCCCGCCCTCATCTTCCCAGACGCCTCTCTCCCACGCCCGCCTGCCCGCCGCTCCCGGCGCGGAGCTTTACCCATCGCAGGAGCCAAACTGCCCAGCCTGTGAACGGCTGCGGTCGGAAGGCGGACTCCCGGCATCCCCCGGGGCGGGACGAACGCAAAAACGGCACTCCCATTGGTGGCGGCCGGAGGGCTCCCCGCCCCTCGGTGACTCACTTCCGGTTCGCTGCCCGCGCAGGCGTCACGGTATTTCGGGATCTGTGGGCTGCGTCCCGACCTGAGCGGTTTCCTCAGCGACGCAATTTCCCGCGCGGCTGGAAGTACTTGCGGGAATACGCTTCCGTTTGTTCCCCTCCTCCTCTTGCACCCTAGGGATAACCCCGACCGAAAACTAGGAAGAGCGGGCGTGCCCCCTGCCCTGCCTCCGGGGCCCCCGGTTCCGGGGCAGCCTGAGCCTCAGTTTGCTCCTCTGGGAACTGACGGTGCGCGTCGTGCTCAGGAATGAAGGCTGTTGTCCTACAGCCTGAGCTAAGATTCTGAGCGTGGGAAAGGCCCTGAGCTCCTCTGAGCCTCAGTTCTCGTTCTGTATCTTGGGTACAATAGTTCCTGCTAGAGTACTGGTGAGAGTTAAAAGATGGCGGATCACGTGGGCCAGCAGTCTCCTTTGGTGACATGTTCAGTTCTTGGGACATTCTGTTATGGAGCCAGTGCCGCCCTGGTGTGTGGAGAGATAAAGGCATAGGACCAAGTATAGAAAGCCCTGGACGTACAGATATTTCTGGACCAAAGGGCCACAAAGGAGGCAGAAAGGGAATTCAAACCTGAGTGGTATGACAGGCATATAGATGGGAGAGATGGACATAAGGTGTAGTCAGGATTGTCGCTGCTCGGGAGAGGTCTAGAAAGAGGTGTCACTGATTCAGAGTTTGAAGGCCAACAAGAACGGTCTCAGTGAAGAGGGAAGATGGGGAGGAAGCTAGATAGGACGGCAAGAGAAGTGAAGAACGGGAGTGCTGCTGTAGGGAGGGGGGCTCAAGGGAGAGCTCAAGAGAAAGTAATCAAGAGAATAAAACACGTAAGAGGATAAGGTCAAGGGTACATGGAGACAGGGTTGTTTCTCTTTTTCCCATAAAGTAGCAAAACGGAGTGATTCTGCTGAATACTGGCACTGAAGAGAGGGAAAGACTTGCAGCAGATAACCAAGGGGAATGCAGCAGTGAGGTGCCAGCTGAGCTTGAAGGCGTGCTAGTGCAGTCATGATGGTCACTTCTCTGATGCCTTCGACCCCCCATCCCAAGGGCCCTGGCACAGAAGCTCAGTTCACGTTCATTACAGAATGGGTGCTGGGACTGACTAGAAGGGGGAGCTTCAAAGTCATTCGTCTTAGTAGGGGCAGGCAGACAGGAGAAGGAGAAACAACAGTGGACAATTGAGCAACCAGCATCTCGGTGAGGTGGACCTGGTTCAGTAACAACAAACGGAGAGAGGTTGGAGTTGACAGTGCACAGTGTCCCCACAGAGTGCCTGTCCTACCTCACTGTGACTGGACCCTCAGAAGACAGTACACTTTGTGTTTCATTTTAAGTTAGGACCTTTGATGTGCCTGGCATGGGACACCCATGTGCTCCTTGAGAAGTCTTGACAGTTCAAATGTTCTGAAAGTTGACCCTAATGTACATGAGAGCTACAGGCACACAAACTTGTTGTTCATAAGGGAAGTGGCCAGGGCCTTGGCTACAGGAAGCTTGGGATCAAATAATATGCTAAGGGGGCTGGTGTTTCCCCTGAAGATGCTAGAAGCTGTCAGAGAAGAAGTGATGAGATCAAGCTGATATTTTACAGAAAGAACTTTGGTAGATGTTCTTTTCAAACATCCTTGGAGCATACGCAGTAACTAGGTACAAGGCCACAAAGGAAACTTCAGTAAGTTCCAAAGAATCTATAGACCACATTCATGAACCACAATAGTAAAATTAAAAACAACACAAAGCCAAAAAGAAACCCTTTCAATGCATACATCTTAAATTAATAAGTGAAGCTGCTTCTGAGGAAGGGGTCAGGAAGTCAGAATGAGTATTTTGTTTTACTCTGTACATTTATTCTTATAAAAAATAAAAATTATATGCATATGTTTGAGTTTTATTTATTAAGCTAGGTGAAGGGTATAGGAATGTGTACCCAGTTATTCATTAACTTTTGTAACCTTTCTGAATGTTGATTTTGTCATACATTTTAAAAAGAAAATAACATACATCTGAAAACTAGAAAATACATTAAAAAAACCTACATGGAAATTACAAAATATTCAAACAAGAATGATAACGAAAGCCTGACATAAACGTGAGACCCAACTAAAACAATAAGTACAGGGGAATTTATAGTCTTATGTGCACTTGCTATACAACAAAACAAAAATGTAAAGGAGTGAATTGCTCAGTTTAAGAGGCAGAAAAATAATACCTAAATAAACTCAGAGAAAAGCAGAAAGAAGGAAATAATAAAAGCAGAAACAAGTAAAACAAAACATTGCAGTTGATTATATACACCAAAAGAGAGTGTTCTATTAAGACCAAAAATGTAGACAAACTTCTTGTAAGATTTAGCAAGAAAATGGCACAAGTAAGCAATATTATAAATGGCAAAGAAGACACACCAGATAGAATAGCATTCTAGAGAAGACAAGTTTACTATGATCAACTTTTTTCCAATCCATTTGGAAAAAATACAAATTTTTGACAAAAATACAAATTACAAAGCTTAGCCCAAGAAGAAAATAATAATAAAATTAAAATTTTATTTAAACTACAGCAATCGAAAAAGAAAAAAAATACTATAAAATACTAAACTGCATTGCAATATGAAGATAAAGAAAGCTATCTGATACATTCTGTGAGGCAAATCTCAATGCCAAAAGGAAAATAGCAAAATTAAAGAAATGTCAGGCCCACATACATTATAAACGTATGCAAAAATTGAGCTTACTGGCATAGCAAAAGAATATGTCTTCTAGAAAAAATTGAAATGGCCAAAATATGTGTGTGTGTGTGTGTGTGTATTATGAAAATATGTTTGACCTTAGTTGGAAATAAAAGCAAGAAAAAGCTGCCAACCTTCCCTCCATGAAAATGACAAAACACTGCCAATGATACGGAGACACCACTGATTTGCCATACACATGTAGGGTTGTGTAAGTGTCACAGCCTCTCCGGAGGGCAATTTAGTGTTACTGAAATTGAAAAAGCTCATCAAGCAATCCTGCTTCTAGGAATTTAACTGAGACGGTCTTGTGTGCCTGAGGATTGCTGCAACGATGTCAGCAGAAAGGACAAAATGAGCTGTCCCACACACCCATCAGCAAGGAAATGAAAATGCAAAATGTTCCTGCACAGGGGCTGATTGTGTAATATCAGAAGGAATGAACTGTCAAGCATTTACGTGCAAGAATGCTGAATGCAAAAGCGGGGACAAGCCAGATATAAAATGCTATGGCAAGATTACCAGTTGCGCATATTTGGTGAAATGCAATATAGAAATGTATATTACGGTTTGATGAGTGTATGTATAGAAAATTGTTTTCTCTTTAAGGATTGGAAGTGGCATAAAATCCCAACTAAAAGACACCTAGAAAGAAGAAAGGTCAGGGTGTGAGTGGGAAGTACTTTGGAGGTTTACCTGTAATTTCTACTTTTATATTAAAACAATCCAACCAGACATCCATACAGTGTTCCCGTAATTTTTCAAAACTTGATTTCAGAAAGGGGATGGAGGCAAATATGTCAAAATGTTAACAGTAGTTGGTGTTGAATGGTGGAAAAATTCGCAACTATCTTTTCTTTCACTTTTCTCTATTTTCTTGTAAACTTCTAATAGGAAGAGTGAGAATATGAGAAGTCTATTTTCTCTCTCTCTCTCACTCTCTGTCTCTCTCTCTGTCTCTCTAAGTGCACAGCAATAAATGAAGAAGAAAACGGAAAGAGGAAGATTGGAAACCAGATCTCGTGCCAGCCCCAGACCCAACGCCTTTCCTGACATTATCAATAACTTCTGTGTCTCGTATCATTTTAATTTGATCCAGTGGAAGCAGTGGGTGTGAGGTGTTGGCACAGAAAAGGCAAATGATCCCTCTACTCATCACCATCTTTATGAAAAGACAAAATTATAACAGATTTAGCTGGGCATGGTGGCACGCACCTGTGATTCCAACACTCAGGAGGCTGAGGAGGCAGGAGGATCGCCACAAGTTCATGGCCAGCCTGGGCTACATAGTGAGTTCAAGGCCAGCCTGAATGACACAGGGAAACTCTGTCTTAAAAAAAAAAGCAACAAATTTAAAGATCTTGGCAGGCTTTTATTTACCATTGTCGAATGGGCAGCCCCAGAACCAGAACAGGTTTTAAGAATTCTGGAGCCGAAACACAGTCAGACAACAGTGATGCGCAGAGGCCGTGATGCCCAGAGACAACTGGATAGGAGGCTTTTTTAATCAGCTGGATCCCACGGGTGACTGGGGCTGAGCTCTTGTGATCCTCCAAGACTCAGCAAGCACCCCCGAGCTGGGGGCAACCCACGCAGTAGTATGCCATGTGAAGACTAAACCTAATGTAACATTTTAGAGGGCTGGTGACAGATGCCGAGGGTCAGCTTTTAACACAGTTCCTGTTAAAAGTCAGCAAAGGTTCAGATCTTGGGCAGGAAAGTGCACACTGGGAGAGACCGGGGCTGTTTCATCTCTCCTTGGGCTCTTACAAAGCCCAGACGTGTCTGCATTCTTGACCCAGGGATTCCACTTCTGAGTCACCCACGAACGTTACCTTTGTGAAGTGCCTCAGAGCCTCGGGGTGTCGGGAAAGAGGGGAAACCTCTTCCTTGCTTGTGTCCAGATAGTACAAAGGAGAGTGGCTGGAGTGTGGAAATGTTCTGCGGAAGCTTAGGGGGCCTGAAGATTTTGAAAGAACACTTGATGTCAGAAAAATAATGCAGAATGCTTAAAAGGAGGAAAAAACTAGAAGCTCATACATGAAAATATTACACATTCATCATCTGAGTGTGGGATCTTAGGTAACAATGTCTTGTTACTCTCTTTTAACTTTTGTCTAAGACCATATCTTATTTTATAATCTATAAGAAATATTATTTTAAAAATAATTGAACCTGTAATCATAAAGACTTCAGATATAAAGAAATTGATACTAGTTATTCATATATATTCATATATATAAAATTGGGATATGTTTACAGCCATATTTACCTAGCATCATCTGAGTGTCATTATAAATAAGTAAATTTTTCATATAACTACATTATCACTATAAACAATAACCGATTTAAAGCTTTGTCTTTTTTATTTTAATAATTCTGAAATATAGATTTATCTTTTCTTGATGAGTCCAGAAATCTCTTTTGTTGTTTTTGTTTTTTGTTTTTTTGGTACCAGGGATTGAACTTGGCTCTCTGCACTTGCAAAGCAGGCACTGGAACCACTGAGCTAAATCCTGGGCCCAAGAAATGTCTTTTTTTTTTTTTTTTTTTCTAGAAATGTCTTTGAGAGCGGTTAATCCATCTAGTACCTTTTGCAATTACAGGGTAGCACTGCATTACTATGCAGATATCTGAGACAATCAACTACTAAGAGAAGAGGTTTATTTAGACTTACAGTTTTGGAGGTCCCAGCCCATGGATGGAAGGACCCATTGCTTTGCAGCCTATGGTGGTGGGGCAGCATTATGTGGGAGCATGTGGCACAGAAAAGCCCTTCCCCTTATTAGTGGGGAAGTGAAAAATGAAACAAAGAAGAGACCAGAGTTCCACTATTCCCTGAAGGGCCGCCACACCCAATAACCTGAAGATCTCCCCCTAGGGTCTGCCTCTCAAGGCAGACCACCTCCCATAGCACCACTCCAGGGAACAAATGTTTAACACATATATGAGTGTTTGGGGGACAGTCCAGATCCAAACCATAGCACAGGGAATACCCCAAGATTATCCTGAGTGTTCTTTTTTTTTTTCAGTTTTTTGAGACAGGGTCTCACTATGTAGTTGAGACTGACCTAGAACTCACTATGTAGCCCAGGCTCATCTCGAACTCACAGAGATCCTCCTGCCTCAGCCTCCCAAGTGCTGGGGTTACAGGCGTGCGCCACCATGCCCAGCTTCCTGCAATTTGAATTGTAGGATTCATTTTTCATAACATTCCCATCTCTTTCCCTCTGTAAAACTATCAGCAATTCTAGTCTCTCCTATAATTGCCTGTTCTGAAACCTTTTATTTTTTTCAGTAGATCAGGTTTTTCTAGGTTGTCTAGGCTGGTCTTGAATTCCCAGGCTCAAGCAATCCTTCTGCCTCAGCCTCCTGGGTAGCTGGGGCTACACGTGCTAAACTAATTCTCTTCTCTTAATGGGGTGAGGCCTGTGCAAAACAACAGCCAGTCTTCTTAGAAAAGTGGCCCCAACACAAAACTAGATACACAGCAGTAAAGTGAATAAGGTTTAGTAAGTAAACTTGCTACACACGTTTCTTCTCAGACCTGTTTTCCCCACTTCCATATTCTTGACTGTTTTCTAGAAAGATAGTGAAGTTACCAGAGAAGTGATTTTCAGATAAGACGCAAAGGAATAGTGATTTCCTAACCCACTTAAAAAGGAGTGATCAAAAGCTGAATTCTGGGCAAGCTAATCGAAACCCCAGATCAGGCATGAGAGGAGTTCTCAGATTAGAGTTACTTTCTGGTCACACAGGACTCTTCTGCCCTGGACCTTCCAAGTGTGGCCCTCAGACCCGCAGCACAGATGCTATTTGGAAGGTTGTGCTCCGTCTAACGAGGTGAGCCTGAGCCCCACGCTGTTTTAACATCCCCTGGGGATCACACACATGCGCGCGCACAAGTCTGAGCAGCACCAGGCAATGACACCCTTAAATTCACTCAGCTGCCCCCCATCCTGCGCTCCTAAAGGTCACTCCAATAGAACAGTCCTCTTTTTCTCCTCCTCTCACTGGGTGCAGGTCGGAAGTTATACCCACCTCACATGTGTGTATTTTAAGGTTATTTTATTTTATTTATATTTATTTTTTTATTTTTTTGTGGTACCAGGGATCGAACTCAGGTCCTTGTGCTTTCGAGGCAGGCCACCGAACTGCTGAGCTAAATCCCCAGCCCCACATGTGTGTATTTTAAAACAGACAAAAATGGAGACTTCTCTCTTCTCCATGTTTCTTCTTCATCGGTCCAGCAGTTTCCTGGGCCCTTATTTCATGATTTGAAAATGATTTATTTCTCAGGGAACACTGGACATACTGTTCCAAACTTGTACTTCTCCTTTTGGCTACAATGGGGTGGAGTCGGGGGGAGAAAGTCAGAACCCCAGAGTGCCTGTCACAAATTGAGGGCTCAGGGAATATTGTACTGATGTTGCAAAAGTATTTGACACTTCAGGACTGAATGAAGTTTTTTAAAGTTCTGACTATAATATGGCTGAAAACATACATATACATATATACACAGTACATGGCACGATCACTGTAACAACAGAGATGCAATCTCTATTATACGATTGAAATTACAATGTAATTAAAACATAAGCATGCGTGCCATTTATCATTAAAATAGAGCTGTGATCATAATCTTAATTCCCTCTCTCTCTCTGTCTCTCTCTCTCTCTCTCTTGGTTTGGGAATCGAACTCAGGACCTTGCACTCTTCAGGCAGGTACAGTGCCACTGAGCTAAATCCCTGGCCCATCTTTTAATTAAAATTCACTTGAAAATGCATTTGGAAACTATAGTTGAAAAGAAAGTATCTAGTTGCTTGGCCAAATTTTTCATCTTCATTCACTTTTTGTATTTATCCTAACAAATATTTATTGAGAGCCATAAAGGACACAAAGATAAATGAGGTTTTTTAAGTGCTAGGGATCCAACTCAGAGCCTTGTACCTAACAGGCAAATGCTCTGCCACTGACCTCTACTCCCAATCCCACAAAGATGAATTTCAGTAGTCCCTAAAAGCAAGTTGCTTTCAGCTAATAAGAAAAAAATGGGATAGATTCACGTTAGTAAGTATAATCAGGAAATAAATTGGTAAAGCTGGTAGAGCTTATCAATTAAGCTGCTTTAGGTACAAGAAACTAACTTGGGGTACTTTAAGTAAAAGTTTAGCAGAGTACTGGGTACCTATTAGTCAGGCTAGGGTAGGTTATGCTGCTCTAACAAATATCCCTCAAATTGCTATTTCTAGCTGCTGTCCCATACACGTCACAGGAGTGTGTCAGTCAGCTTTCCATCACTTAAGAAAATACATGAAATAATCAACTTCTATTTGGGCTCACAGTTTTAGAGTTTTCATTCCATGGGCAGTGGCCCCATTGTTTTTGGGCCTGTGACGAGGCAACGCATCAGGTAGAAGCACAGGGTGGGCATAACCCACTCTCTGAGAGCAAATTAGAGGAGGAAAGGAAAGAGGCCCCACAATCCCCAGCAGGCCTGAAGACCCCTCAACAGGTCACATCCCTGAAAGGTTCCACCACCTCCTAAACGTGCCACACTGGGGACTAGGTTTTTAACACACGGGCCTCTGGAGGACACTCAAAATCCCAACTATCGCTAGGAGGCCCTGCCCTCCACTCAGCCAGAGACTCAAACTAATGGACTTCCCCCATCTTGTGGGTGCCCTTCGGTGCCGTCTAAGACGTGAAGCCTCACGTGATGGTGGCAGAAGAGAGAGATTGGAAGTTTGCACAGAGGCCTGAAAGTCACACACATCATCCTACTCTGATGTCAATGGTCAGAACTGGTCACATGGGCTGCACTAACTGCCAGCGTGGGGAATGGAAGGGGACAGACAGAACTCTCAGTGAGCTGGAGAACGGTTCACAGACCCAGAGGGTGAGGCCATGGGTCAGAGAAGCCTGGGGGACCTGGCCACCCATTTTCAATTCTCTGACACCCTTCTTAATTTGTATGAGAACTTGATTGGCAGTTTCACTAAAAGGGGGAGACATAATTCATCCAAACAAAATTTCTTACAACAAGAAAGGAAGAGGAAGTGTGTAGTTAGCCACGGCACACAGCTGCACCTGAGCTGGCCAAAACACCCACATTCAGAGTTAACAGAATCACGGTGGCTTTACGGAGGAAGGGGCTTCAAGCTGAGCTGTGAAGGACGCATGGATGTGACAGCCAGGGCAGCTAATCCAGGCCAAGAGGGCAGCATAAGCAGAGTGTGGCAGCCACCTGAGAGGCAGAGAAGCCTTTCGGGCCTGACCAGAAGATTTGCAGTTACTTTCTACCCAAGTTTCCCCTCTGGTCTCTGCTGAGGGTAGTGTTACCTCTGCAAACACAAGTGGGTGGGGGCCCGCTGTCACGGCTCGCATGAAGTCATGAGCTTGGAGCCCCAGCCTTCGGTGTTGGCCAAGATTCTCACTTCTCCTCCACAAGGCCTCTCCTGGCCTCAGCTCGTACTTCCTCAGGGCAGCTGAGTTTCTTGCACCAGTGGCTTAGGGCCCCTGTGAGTGTAAAACCAGAACCCACCAGGTCTTAAAGCTTCGGCCCAGACTGGAAAAGCACCATTTCCTCTTCATTCTGTGAGCTCAAATGTGCCAGAAAAGCAGGGTACATTAGGGCAAGAGCCACTGCCCAAGCACAGGGTCACTGGGATATGGCCTCGTTGGGGACACCTTTGGATGTTCGCTGCTCCGGGCTCCTAGGCTCCCACCCACCTAGTGCAGGTCCCGATGAACCATGGGTAACGGGACAGAGTTCTTAGCTAGAGGGGGGTTGCACAGGGTAAATGCCACCCCGGGAGCTGACGCTTCTACAGCCTGGACGAAAATGATGAGCCAGGCACAGAGGGCTTCTCCAGGGAGACCGGCATGTGAGGCTGAGTTACAGATGTGCGCTGTACTCCCAGCACTCAGAAGGCCGAGGCAGAAGAAATCACTGTGGGCTACATTGTGAGAAGGCCGGCCTGAACTGCATTGCAAGGTCCTGTCTCAAAAAATCCAAAACAGAAAGGCAACTGAGAGAGCTGGGGAGAGGGCAGACGGTCTTTCTCTTGGGAGGCCTTTGCCCAGGCTTCCCCTCTATATCTTAGTGGCGGGAACTGAATCACATCTGCACTCTGTGCTGCAAAAGAGCCTGGAAAGTGAGCGTGATGGTTCATTTTAGGGGTCAAGTAGTAAGAAATGCGTAAAAACCCGGAAAAGCTTTTGTTACTGTAGTTGTTTTGTGGTACTGGGGGTTGAACCCAGGGGCATCGCACTGAGCCACATCCCCAGCCCTTTTAATTTTTTATTTTGAGACAGGGTTTTATTCAATTGCCCGGGCTAGCCTTGACCTTGTGATCCTCCTGCCTCAGCGTAACCACAGTGACGGGATTACAGGCATGGGCCACCACACTTGGCTAAATAATTATTTCTGTGTGCTTCCGCAGAACTTCTCCAGGGGACTGGCGTGAGTCTGCGTGCACCTGGTGGGCAGATCCATCCTGGTTGGGGGTGGGTAGCACCCAACTGCCTTCAGTCCTGGGTAGATCAAAACAGAGAGAAGAAGCTTGGGTCTTTCTCCTGAGCTGGGATACCTGTCCTCCCCAGCCTTGGGATTTACACCAGAGGTCCCTGGGGTCTCAGGTCTTCAGCCTGGCATGGAGCATTGCATAATCAGAGTCTGGTTCTAGACTTTCAGACTTGGACTGAGCTACACCACCAACTTCCTGCAGTCCCCAGCCCGTGGACCCTGTCTTGAGACTCCTCGGCCTCCGTAATCACAGGAGCCACCCCCGGCCCGCAGGAATCTCCTCTCATACAACTCTACCTGCTCATCTGCATGCTGTTGGCTCTGTCTCTCTGGAGATCCCTGACTGACAGAATGAGAATCCACCAGAGGGGAGCAGATTTAAGCCCACCATGATTCATTCTGTCGGCAGGCAGGGGCCTGTGTGAGGCAGCACAGGAGAGGAGAACAGTGGAACTGGTACAGAGGCTTCCACAAGCAATGGAGAACAGGTGGAAGAGTAGGGCTTTACTCAGGAAAGCCGAGGGTAGGCCCTGGACAGAAGCAGGGAGAAGGACGTAAGCCCATGTGAGAATAAAGCCCGTGGCAGCTTGTGACTGTCTTTCGTGACACAGAAAGAAGAGAGCGAGAAGGGAGTCAACGTTGTCAACATCATTTCCAGTTTGCTTCACTGGTTGGTGACCCCATTCACTGAAGCCAAGCACACAGAAGGAGAAGTGAGCTTGGGGCCAGGCCGTGACTTTGGCTCAGATGTTTTGAGGTGGAGGAATCAGAGACAGCAAGAGGGAAAGGCCCACGAGGCTCGTGTGAAATGCCAGGTCAGAGCCGGAGGGAGACACGAATGACCCACCCAAAGCTATAATCAAAACCACACTCCTTGGCCAGGACAAGGTCTGGAAGAATGGAGGTCCAGCCACCCAGAGAGCTTCCTCCTGGAAAGAGGGACCAGATAGAGAAGTAGATCCAGGAAAAAGACATCCTCTTTGGCATTATTAGAGCGCTGAAGGGTCCAAGAAGGGAAAAGGAAGTTTATAACAGCAGCACAGGAAGGCAAATGCCAGGGATGAAAGAAGAGGTCATTTAGCACACAGGATGAGAAGGAAAAGGAGAAGGTGATTGGAGAGGTCGGGAGAGAGGCAAATCACCACCGAGTCTTGTGACACAACAGACATTCCACACGGAATTAGTGGCTGTGGAGAGAGGGGGCTGGATGAGAGCTTGAAAAAGAATTTGGTGGGGCTCTA
>NW_022900946.1:2445859-2457464 GCF_012274545.1 Fukomys damarensis | reverse complement strand
CCCCCATCTCTCCCTCTACTCCTTTTGTAAATCGTTTCACATTTCCTTTTTTGCAGCGCTGGCACTGGCTGGACCACGGAGCCGCCTCCCAGCCCTCCCAGCACTTCCCTCTACTTGGCCCGAGCTCTTTTCCACAAATGCTCTGCAGGCCCAGCACTCTCTCGGGGGCGGGGCGGAGGGGGGGCAGAGGCCTGCTACCCATCTTGCACCTGAGCTGGCAGCCCGCTTCATGCTCACTGGAGTCTGACGGGAATCCGACGGGAGGGGCCCAGCCGAAAGCCTGAGGTTCACACCAGCACTGCCACCTTCTTTCAACCACTACTGACACCAAATTCCTGGGGATCAGGTACTAAGAATACTCACTATAGGCGGCTTCTGCAACAAAGGCATTTCAGACCTTATCTAGCAGTGTCCCAAGGTCACGGGCTCCAGGGCAGGGGCAGAAGCCTAACAGTCATAAATGTCCCTGCTTTGATACCTTCAGCCTGTTGACTTTAACCCTTGGCTCTGCCTCATGGTCACAAACTGGGCTCCACAGCGCTGAGCTTCTCCTCCCTCCAAGACAGTGCTTGAAGTCTTTCCTTCTAAAAGGAGCTTTCCCAGAAGCCTGTGCTCGCTCTCATTCAAGTCCCATTGCCCAAGACTGGCTCACATGGCCTGTGCCCAGCTGCACAGGAGGCCGGGAGGGTGAACATCTTGCATTTTCAGGCTCTCTTGTTGCAAGAGGAAGCTGGAATGATTGCCTATCAGGCAGCCAAACATCTTAAGTTTCAGTAATGGGATAAAAAGCAATAACAGCAGCCAAGATGAATTATAGCAGTAATGTACACCAGGCACCATCCTAGGGGTTGCCTAGAATCTGTTCAGCCTAACAAACACTACTGTGCAAGATTAGTGTTGTTGGCACGCTGATTTTACAGGCAGGAAACTGAGGTCCAGAGAGGGTTAAAGAACTTTCCTGTTCCTGCAGTTAGAAAGCCCAGTCTTGGCCTTTGGAGACCAAGATCCATGACATCGTTCTTGACCCCAAAGGACCACAATTCAGAAGAAGGGCAGGCTGGGACACAGAGCACAGTGACACAGAGGGTGGGGAAAGTGCTAGTTCACACGTGGCGGGCCAGGGCCACCCTGGGTAGGGAGCCTCCAAGAGGAGAGCACCCAGGAAGTGCAAGGAGCCTGCGGGTGGCTCAGGGGCCTCAGTGTGGGGGGTGTCCCCCAAACGGTCCCTTTTGCAGACCCATGACAGGGCCCTCCCTGGGTGTCCCACTGCATGTGACATCCCTCCCCACCCCATTTCATGCAGGAAGTACCAGGAGCATCTGGCCAACCATAGAGAACAATTTATATCACACTCCAGGGCTCCAGGGTCTGGCGTCAGATGTAATTTTATCTGGAACAACAAATTCCCAGGCATCTCATATATCCAGAGAGAAACCCAGCCCAGTTTCAGAGCTGTACATGCAGGCTGGTGCAAATGCAGGGGAAAAGAACCACTGGGTCTGTCAGAAGAAAGGAGCTGGGTGTGGTGGCACACATCTATAATTCCTGTACTCGGGAGGCTGAGGCACAAGGATTGCTGTGATTTTGAGGCCAGCCTGGGCTACACAGGGAGCTCAAGTTCAGCCTGCACTACACAGTGAGACTCTGTCTAAAAAGAAAACAAAATGGAGAAAAAAAATCCAGGGAAAGGTCCACAGAGAAGGTGCAGTTTAATTAGGGTACTGAAGGATGAATAGGAGCTCACCCAGAAGACAAGAAGAGAAAAGGGGTGCACTCAAAGGCAAAGAGGTATGAAAGACATTGCTCCTCTTCAGAGCTGTGTGTGGAACACTGGGGAAATGGCACAGAGGACAGGAGGTGAGGCAGAGGCAGGAGACTGTGGAGTTTTACTTGAGCCTCAAACCCCTAGGTAAGGAAGACACCCCTTAAAAAGGCAGAGATGGGCTTGGGTGTAGGCAGTGCCAGAGCACCTGCCCACTGTGCAGGAGGCCCTGGTGTTAACACGGCACCCTCTTTGCGGCTGAAACTACCCGTAAGTCCAGTCCATATGTCAGATACCTTAGGAATAAGTTTCTCATGACCACAAGTTTCTTAGATGCAGGAGCAGGTCCTGATTTTATTAAAATTTTAAAGTTAGCCAGTGTCCCCTAAGGTAAGGCCGGGGAGAATGTGAATCTGTTATTGTGGGGAGTTCACCTCACCCAGTCACTGAGTGGAACCCCAGGACCTGGCCCGGTGCGGACCCCAGCCTCCTGGCTGTCGCCTGCGCTGCAGACCTCTCGGCCATCCTCCTGCTGCCTCCTGACTGCAGGGTTTGAGACCCTGCCCCTGGAGACACCTCTCCCGAGCTTGCAGGTTTCCTGGGGACACTAGGCAGCTGCTTCCCCGTGAGCCTGCCCCCCACCCATGACAGGAAGGAGCCAGACACGGGTCCCAGACACCCTGGCGAGCTCAGGACCTGGAATCTGCCCAGCTCCGTTCACGACTGGAGCCTCAAACTCCCTCCCTTGAGGTGAAGTTCAGATGCCGCAGCGCTGTCCACAGAGGCTGAAGGTCACCCCCCCCCAGCTCAGAAGCTGGTACACAGGGTCATGACTCGTGATCCTTTCATAATCGCTAATAGGGTGAAGTTCAGATGCCGCAGCGCTGTCCACAGAGGCTGAAGGTCACCCCCCCCCCAGCTCAGAAGCTGGTACACAGGGTCATGACTCGTGATCCTTTCATAATCGCTAATTCGTACTCACCAATTCGTCATTGTGTAATAATGGAAGAGCGAGCCACTCACTATTTTCTGGTTTTGTTTTCCTGGTCAGGCATGCCTTCGTGCATCGGCTCCCCCGACATCTTTTTGATGTTTTCCCCAATTATCTGGTTACGAACATTTTTGAAGGTAGCGAAAACAATTGCGCAGTGTGGACCCACATTCCCTCCGTCTAGACCCCATCAGTAGGATGCATTTTTCAGGCTGAGGCGTTATTTATATACAGCATCATTTCGCCTTTTTCGGGGTGAAATTCTATGCGTTTTTGACACGCACAGTTGAGCAGTCATCACCACAGTCAATCCAGAACAGTTTTTTCCCTGTCCAAAAATTCTCCCATGCCCTTTGCTGTTGACCCTGTTTCTCACCCTCGATGCCTAACAGCCTCTGGTCTACTTTCTATCCATAGACTTTGTCATTTGAACGGGATCATACGCCATGCAGCATTCGGAGTCTGGCTTCTTCAGTGATGCAAAACATACAAAGCACTTGAGACTTCTGAGTGCAGGATGTGCAGGACGCCATGGGTCCTCCCTCTTCCAGCCAAGCAGCATTTCCTTGTAAGGCTCTATGCACCAGCGTTTAGGAGGCATGGAAACTTCCAGAATCGGGGACTCCCTGGGGGGATGAAGGCCTGGCCTCGAATGGCATCATCTGCCCCGGCCCAGCCTTGCCATCACGAGGTGACAGCCTTTGCTGTCACACAGCCAAATTTAACCCTTGGAAGCCTGAGCCGAAATGGAGCTTTCCTCTTTGCAGGTGATTTCCTCGGGGATTCTGTCCAGCGGTGAAAAGCTGACTCGCACAGGCCTCTCACAATGTATTTATTGCTGGTGAACATGCGGGTCACTTCTGCCCAACCCCAAAACTGCCCCTATGAACCTCTGTGCAGGAGCCTTCCGGTGGACATGGGTATGTTTAATTTCTCGCGGCTGCACATCAAGGAATGGAATTACTGGATCACATGGAACTGAATGCTTAAACTCTGAGGGTTTGCCAGGCTGTTCTCCCAAGCGGCAGTCAGTGATGTTTCATACCCGCTCAGCAGCATATGTACGAGGCCCCCAACTTCTCTAACCTGAACACTCCACGCCATCTGCCTGGGGACAGCTTTTCTAGTGGGTATGAAGGGCGCCTCACTGGGTTCTGACGACTCCCTGGTGACACCTTTGCATTGCTGGTTGGACACCTGTGTGTCTTCATGGGAGAACTGACTCATCCTGTTCTTTGCCTATTTTTAGATCAGTTATTTGTATTGTTATTCTTGAATCGGAATAGTGTATGCAGTCTATGTATGTACACTCTCTTATCCAACTCAGGATTTCCCAAAACATTCTTCCATCCTGTGAATTTTCTTTTCACTTTCTTAGTGGTAGATTAGCATTTGTCCATTTTATGTTACTATAAGGAAATACCGGAGGCTGAATAACTTAAAGAAAGGGGTTTGTTTAGCTCACTGTACTGGACGTTTAAAGGCCTGGAGCTGGCCTCTGCTCAGGTCCGGTGAAGCTCTCACTGTGGACAGCATCATAGCAGGAGAGACCATTTGGGACAGGAAACGGGGTGGGGGGCTCTGCAACAGCTCCCTGGGCCACGCCCCCGGGCACTGTGCCGCCCCTGCAGTTCCCATCACTTTAACAGATCACAGAGGACCAAGCCTCCCGTGCTGAACCTTTGGGACGCGGCCCACATCCAAAGCACAGTAGTGCCTTTGAAAGCACAAACACTTTTTGATTTTATGGTTTCTGTTTTATCTGTTTCCTTTGTTGCTTGTACTTTTGTGTCATAGCTAAGAAACCATTGTTTTGTCTGAGGTCGGGGGGGTTTACACCTGTGTTTTCTCCCTGGGTCCTAGATCCATTTTGAAAGCATTTTTGTGCAAGATGTGAGGTAAGGATCCAACTTTATTCTTCTGCCTGTGGATATTTAGTTGTTCCAGTACCATTTGTTGAAAAGCTTTTTTTCAGTGAGTTTTCCTGGGATACATTAACACTTTATTGTATCAGCTTTATCCTATATCTGTAACTTTCCATCCATCTATCCATACACCAATCCACCTTTTTTAAAAGTTATTATTCACTTTAAAGAGTAAGCTGAAGACACCAGGACTCTTTTCCCTAACATTTCAACCAAAGTTCAATATTCATCTGTAACAGTGTTATTTTTATACAAAATTTACATATAATGAAAATACACTCTTAAGAGCTTTGCTGGATGCGTTTTGACAAAATGCACCCACCTGTGCAATGCAAATTCCTATCAAGATATAGAACACCACCCCACCACCCACAGAAAGTTCCCTTCCGTGCGTTTATTTTTGTGTGTTTATTTTTGACAAATGCATGTGCCTGTGTAACCGCTATCTAAATCAAGATGCAGAACACTTGCACTTCCTAAGATAGTTTTCTTTACTCCTCTACAATACATACTGACCTATTCTACCCACCCACCGGTGACCACCAATCTCATTTCTGTCACTTACTTTGGCCTTCATTATGGAATTTCAGAGACGCAAAACCAAATGATGGGTATGACTTGGGGACCAGCTTATTTTGCCCTGACCCCACCTTTGGAAAATAAAATGAACAGGTGGTTCCAGGCCACAGTGTTTCTTTGTAGGCCTTTGTTTCAGATAGACATGGTGCATGTGTGAGTGTGCGTGCATGCATATGCATGTGAGAGAGAGAGAGAGAGAGGGAGAGAGGGAGGGAGGGAGGGAGAGAGCACACGCGCGAGTGTGAGCACGCACTCCCTGGGCCAAAATAAAACATGCTTCTCCTACTGTGAATTATTTGCAAAGTATTTTAAAGTCTATTGATCCCCCACCCCTCCAGTCAGAACCCTGCTTCTTTCCTGCCTGTCCTGTTGCTCCCCTCCTGCCTCAGCTCAGGGCGGTGTCCCGCAGTCAGCGGCACCTCCCAGCCTTCCAGGGGCCTGTCTGTCCCCTGGATCGCCCTCTCCACCTCGCCCGCTCACCTCACCGCACGCGGCAGAGCCCCTGTCACCCCCGGGTTAGCCGCCCTCTGGAACAGCCTCTGTCAGCGTATCCTGATTCCGCAGCCGGGGCCACGCTGTGCCTCAGTCACGTGGTCACTTTCTCCTCCCGCTGTGGCGACAGGGACCAGGTGCTGCGCCCCTTTCCTCCACCCTGCTTCCTGGGACACAGAGGACAGACTGCCTGGATGGGCCCAGGGCGCTGGTGAGGGCCCATTATTCCCCAGGCCCCACTCCTACGTCTTTTACATCCAGTGCGTCTCTAACTTGTCTCTCACCATTTCATAACCGCCTCCTGCCCAGAGGCCCCTCTACCCCAGCACCAGTGCTGGCGTCATTGTCACTTCCTCCCAGCCACACTGAGGCAAACAACTGTCAGCTGTGGTCAGGAGGGGACCTTGTGCCCACGTATTCATGACTTTTGCCCCCAAGCCCTTCTCTCTTGCCAAAATGACAGGAATTCTATCTCAGCAGATGAGGAAGGAGGTGTGGATGTCTGTGTGTGAGATACATGTGTATCATTACAGAATTGTTCTTAACATTTTAAATTCTGGGTTAGCAGTTTTGTCAGGTCCTGTACCCTCTTTTTGCAGATGATTTTTGTTTGTTTGTTTTGAGACAGGGTCTCTCACTATGTAGTTGAGACTGACCTGGAACTCACTATGCAGCCCAGGCTGATCTTGAACTCACAGTGATCCTCCTGCCTCAGCCTCCCAGAGTTCTGGGATTATAGGCATGCACCACCACGCCCGGCTTGAGATGATCACATTTTTTGACAACGAGTACATTTTACTGAAATACATATGTGATAAGATAGCCCTCTCACCTAAAAGCAAATGAGTTTATTTTGGGGTGTGGGGGTTATTTTGTTTTGTGAGACAAAGTCCTCCTATGTAGTTCAGGCTTGCCTAGAACTCATTATGGAGCCCAGACTGGCCTCAAACATGAGGTGATCCTCCTGCCTCAGCCTCCTGAGTACTGGGATTACAGGCATGTACCACCACGCCCCGCAGCAAATGGGCTTTAAGGGACAACGGTTAGAGCATGCGAAGGGAAGAGGGTACAGAATTAAATGCTTTACTGTCCTGTCCTTCAATTCAGCAATTTCATCCCTCAGTATTTTCCCTTGGGAGATAGACAAGTACACAGTGAGAGATGTTCATCAAGTATGTACTTCACAGTGTTCAGAATAAGGCAAAATGGAAAGAACTCTGATCTCCACCAGGAAGAGGGCTGCTAAATACTACTCATGGTGGCAGTCAGCTTTACATTAGTGTAACAAATTCCTTAAGATAATCAACTTACAAAGAACAAAGGTTTATTTTTCCTCACAGTTTTGGAGTCCATAATTCACTGGCCCCAGTGCCTTGGGCCAAAGGCAATAGTACATCAAGACAGGGACACATGGCCTCATAGAGCATGGCCAAGAGGGGAATGACAGAGGAAGAGCAGACCTCACTCCCACAACCCCCAGCAAGGCTCCGCCCCCATGCCCTGACTTCCTCCCTCTAGGCCCCACCTCTTAAAGGCTCCACACCCACTCCCAATAGCACCAAGCCTGTAGCATATGAACCTCTGAGGCCATTTCAGATCCAAACTATAGCCCCAGTACAATAGAATGGTATGCTGCTAGCAAATGGCCGATGCATAGTTTATGAGGGGTTAGCAAAGTTTTCTCTAACGTGCCGGAAAGTTAATGGGTGGGTGTGGTTATATTCTAATAACACGTGCGCGTGCGTGTGCGCGCGCACACGCACACACACACACACACACACACACACACACATACACACACACACAGCTCAACCTCTCTGGGCCTCCACTTCCTCACCTGTAAAATGCTTATTTGCAGGCTTATTTCCAGGTTAAGTGAGGCCATCGATTCTATGACACCAGGCACCTTGAGGGTCTGTTTCTGGGCTACAAAAGCCACAGCGATGAGTCCAGGCTGGAAGAATGCGATTCCCAGGTTTGTCCAAGTGTCCCAAGGGGGAAACGGGAGAAGACACAGACACAGCGAGCTGAGTGAAAGACTGGGGACCAGCGGAGGGCCTCCCCCAGATGAGCAGCACTGACCTGGGCCGGAGGCTGAGATCCAGGAGTGGACTCTGCAGCCAGCAGGCTGCTCTGCTCAGGACGTGGGCCCCGGAGCACAGGGGACACACTGGCTTGCCCGCTGCTGTCAGAGCACCCTGTGTGGCCCATACCTTCTCCTGCAGGGCAGCCAGAGCAAGACAACGGCCACAGGTGCATCGGCGTCTAGTGCAGGGCCGGGCACCAGGGGTAGTCCGTAAATACTGGCTCAAGGGACACACGAACAAGGCAGACGGAGTCAGTGCCCTCAGAGAGCTCACTGTCTAACCCAGAAACCAGCGCAGTCACAGTCTGCCTGCCCCTGGTCCCCAGAACTGCAGGCTAGCGGGGAGGCTAACAGGTCCAGCAAGCTCGGGAGGGCTCCACTAGGAGGCACAGGCCTTCGAGGGCAGGAGTTCTCAGCAGGCTGAGGAGAGGAGGAAGCCCAAGCCAGCCCCGGAGCAGTGTGAACAGCAGAGAAGCAGAAATGACTATCATCAATCGCTTACTGTGGGCCAGAAATGCGCGTCTGCTGTGGCCCTTTTGGGATGGACGACCATTACCCACAGTGAGACAGCAGGACGCTGCCTCTCCATATGCCTGGAAGCCTCTGTCGCTTGCTGAGCCCTTTGTGAGGGCTCATCTCTCACTTAGATGATTCTGACACTGTCTGATTGGTCAACAGCTGTTTCTCCCTCCAGTTAACCTTCCACCCATACAGCTGCTGAAGGAATTGTAAAATCTGAGCCTGAGCTTGTTAATCCTTGGCTTGGGATCTTTTGAAGACTCACATCCTCCCAAGACAGAGTTCAGTATCTTTTGTAATATGACCCTGCGCTGCATCTGGTGAGTTTCCCTGAATGTCCTGCACCTTAGACATCAGACGCCCCTTCTATTTCCATCGGAACACTTCCCTGCCTCCCGTGCAGCATCTTTCTCTGCCCAGATGCCCTTAGGACCTGTTTCGAGTGGCCCCCACACTAGCACACCCCACTCTCCTTGTTCTATAGTTCTAACCTCCATCCCAGTCTGATCGTGTTCAATTTTCATCTGCTTCTCACTGTATGAGCTACAGATGAATCCCAGAGGTGGAAAAGGAGAAGAGGAAGGCAGGGTCTGCATGCTGGGCAGCCCACTGTCGGCCCACAGAGGCCTAAGGTTAAGTCACTCTTTTGAGGGCTGAGCCCACTGCCCATACAGCAGTGGTTCCAATCTGAGGGGTGGTTTTACTCTCTGGGGGATATTTGGCAGCGACTGGAAACAGCTGGGGAGAAGCTGCTGAAATCCATGGGCAGAAGCCAAGATTGCGCTAAGCATCCTAGTGACAGCAGTCAGCAGAGTGGAGGCTGAGAAACCCTGCTCTGCCTTTTCAGGAATGGGGAGCTACAGGAGGTTCCTGACCAAGAGTGAGACAGCTGCATAAGTCTGAAGCCGCCCCCTCCCGAGAAAGTGCTGGGCGCTCGCCAGGCCGGGGTGGTGATGCTTCTGCCTGGCCCAGGAGATGGGTAGAGCTCACTTCCGGCTGTGCGGGGGGTGGGGTCACAGGGATGTGACCTGGGGCTCTCGCTGGCCCCTGGCCCCTTCTGCTTTAGTCCACCCCCTGCTCCCTGCTTCCTGGCTGCCATGAGGTGAGTAGTTTTCACCACTACATCTTGGACGCAGGTGTTTCTGCCTGGCTTCCAGCCAACATGGAATGGAACCTCCCAAGCACGGAGCCCAGTCCTCCTCCTTTAAATTGTGTATGCCCGGAATTCTGTCCCGGCAACAGAAGGTGACTCAGACAGGGATGTTGACAAGTTACTCACTTTACATCTGTTTCCTCACCAGTGACATGGAGCTGATACTGTTGCCTTCTTCTTTTTGTTTGTTTGTTTTCTTTTGTTTTTGAGATAGGGTCTCACTATGTAGTTGAGAGTGACCTGAAACTCACTGTATAGCCCAGGCTGGTCTCGAACTCACAGAGATCCTCCTGCCTCAGCCTCCCGAGTGCTCGGATTACAGGTATGCGCCACCACACCTGGCTGTTACCTACTTCTTAAAAGGCTTTCTGAGGACTAATTAATATATGACAACAGTTTAGAGGCCTGGCTCACTGAAGTGCCTAAACTTTTGTCATCCCTTCTTCCCCTCATCCCCCCACCATCATCATCACCACCATCACGACCAGCAGAGGCAGCAGCAGCACCACCCTGGCCATTGTTGCCACCCCTGTCATCCCCACCATCGTCCCATCACCACTGTCACAGCCAAGTTGTCACCGCCACTGTCAGTGTCCACCAATATCATTATTCCCACCACCACCATCTGCTGCTAGAGAGAAGCCTGCTTGCTGAACTGTTACCACACCGAGCACAACGGAGACAAGACTGGACGCTGTTTTGCCCCAAGGGTAGTGACAGAAGGGCCCAGCCCCAGCCCATTTGGCACAGTCCCCTGGGAATGTCCACAGAATGACCAAAACTAGTTGGTGCCGCTGCTGAGCGCACTCCGACAGAAAGGCAGGCTTGTGGGACGCCACAGTGTGCGGTGGCTGGGTCCAGATGTCCCCCCAAAGCCGCCTGCAGGGTTTTTCAAGCTAGCTCCATCCCGATTGTGTGAACCAGAGTTACTGGACCACTACCTGTGAGTGATTGCTTTGGCACCACCCTCATCCTGGTGGTCTGAATAAAATAAAAGAGGCAGAAGACTGTTAAGGTCCCTCGTTGCCTCTGTTACCAAGAAGGCACCATGAACTGTGTCTCCTCTGCAACGCCTGTCTGCCACGCCACCCTGCCCCGGAGCCAGCTGAGGACAGACCGAAAACTCTGGGAACTGGGCTGGGGATTTAGCTCACTGGTTCTGGTGACTGCCTCCCAAGTGCAAGGACCTGAGTTCGATTCCCGGTACAAAAAAAAAAAAAACAAAAACTGGGACGGTGAGCTGAATAAACCTTTCCCCTCTAACTCTGGGCGTTGGGTACTTTGTCTCAGTAACTAACGCATGGTGAGTCCTCATCTGCCTTACTCACTGGACTTGGCACCACGCGACTTCTCAAAAAGTCAAAATGACCCTGATCAGTAAGAATCTGGAGTCAGTTCAGGACGCCCAGGCAGCCAGACAGTGTAAGGAACACCCATGGAGGAGGCTCCCAGAACTGCTTCGGCATTAGCAGGAACACAGGACAGGCCCAGAGCGTCGCTGGTGCTGGTGAGGAGGATCACAGGACCTGGGACCGAGGGCGCCCCAGCCGTTCAGTGGCCACGGCCGCTTAGCAGGGAATCTCACACTTAACAGCACTTATTTCACTCACGAAACCACATTCTAGTGGGGTTTAGTGAGTCGGCTATCTCTGCTCTAGGTGATATTGGGTTGAATCAACAGCAATGTGCATTTTGCTCAGAATTTTACCATTTGGCCAAAGGTGAACAGGCTCCATTCCTCTGCATCCCTTGGTGTCGGCCAGGGCCCTGGACAGTGTTCCACTGCCGCTGCCATCTCTCTGTGGCCCCTCCAAGGCACTCTGTCCAGAGAGAGAGAGAGAGAGAGAGGGAGAGGGAGAGGGAGAAGTCACAGCATCATCTCATCGCATTCCCTTCATCAGAAGAAAGGCATGCAGGGGAAGGGAATTAGATCCCCTCTTCCCTGAGAAGTGATAAAGAATTGGGCTCATAAAACACAGTGCTGGAGGGAGGATGGGGGGAGGTTGAAAAATGCTTTCAAATACTTTTTGAGTGCTGAAATCTCTCTCTCTCTCTCCCTTCACTCTTTTCCTCCCCCTCCCCACTCCCCTCCCCCCTC
>NW_022900946.1:2434241-2445849 GCF_012274545.1 Fukomys damarensis | reverse complement strand
CTCCGGCCTCTCTCCAGAGCAGTTTAGGAGCTGGAAAAGCCATTCCTCCCTCGGCCCAAGAGCTCCCTCCCCCACACCACATCCGCTTTGCCAGTTCCGAGCTCGAGCCTGACTTCCAGCTTCCAGCGTGGGCAGCTCTTTGAGAACCTTTCTCCCGGCTGCTGGATCCTGCACACCCGGTCCCAGCATCCCTGATCCCAGAACCAGAGACCTGGAGGAGCCGGTGTAGGAAGACCTCTCCCGAAGGCCCCAGGGGAGAACTTTGACGTGCGGCTGACAGTTCGCCCCCGGCGACCACAGGGACCTGCTGCACACCCCCGTCTCTATCCACTCTTCCCCTTTGCAGCCTGACTTCCGCCTGGGGTGGTTTCCTGGGGTCCCCAACCAAATAAATGACTTGCATTAGAACTCTAATCTCAGCCTGCTCCAGTTGGAGGCCAAACAAGCGAAGGTGACTCAGTTTAAAACTGGAAGAGAGGGTTTCCGGGTCCAGCTGTGACACGTAAAGAGTTTGGAAACCACTGCTCTCACACTCACAAGAGAACAGCAAATAAATGGAACATTAAGCACTTTTCTTGGTCCACCAGAGCATGGAGGACTCGGCAAGCTGCCACCCCAGGTCTAGACAAGCAGGCGAATACAGAGAATCAGAGCTGAGGACGCCCTAGTCGGCAAAGGATCCTGGAGGGGTGCAAAGGGCCCCTCGGACCACCGCTGAGTGGCTGAGCCCAAGGGCGAGGACCGGAGCCCCACATTCGGGCCTGTTCCTTGGTCACCTTATTCTCGGTTCAGATCAAAGAAGGCTCCTCTGTCTCAGGAAGGACAGGGGGAAGTAACCATTTTGAAATATGCTCAGGGGACAAATAGACATTTTGAGATATTCCCAAAGTGTTTTCCACAAGGAAGTCTTTGCCTCTAAGAGGAAACACTATATCAGAGCCTCATCTGGGCGGGGAGAGGGAAAGAAAGTCAACGCCACCCCCCCACCCCACCCCACTCCACCCCAAGCCGACTTCCTGTCTCAAATGAGACAAGGAAAAAAGTCTAAGAAACGCTTTTGAAGGAAGGCAGGAGGTTGAATCATATTACTGTACTTAGGGAAACCCAAAGAGAGAACAAGTAAAGTCCTGAAAGGGTCACTGGGCGTGGTGGCACCATCCTCACCAGTAACTGGGGACTCTGGCATGCTGAGGAAAAGAGGATTTCAAATCCAAACCCAGCCTGAACAAATATACTTCCAAAGACCCTGTCTCAAAACAAAAACTGAAAATTCAGCTCTGTACATTTTCAATCCCTACGACCTAAACAAAAACAAACAAAGCCATTCATCATAGCATAGCTTCTGGCCTGATTAACACTAAATCTCAACCAAGGCCAGGCATGGTGGTGCACACCTGTAATAGCAGCACTCGGGAGGCTGAGGAAGGAGTATCACAGCAAATTCAAGGCCAGCCAGGGCTACAAAGTGAGTTGAAGGCCAGCCTGCACTACATAGCGAGACCCTGTCTCAAAACAAACAAACAAACAAACAAACAAACAAACACCTAATTATCTCAGTTTTCACTGAGGTAGGAGAGAAGAAATAAATATAGGTAAAAGGAAAATTTAAAAATTGTAATTTTAACATTGTACTTTTAAGAAAACTATTTCTTTAGGACACACTCAGTGTCACCCAAGTTTATAAAACTTTTTTCAACCCTCAGCCTGTTTTCCTCTTCAGACTTTTCACTGCTAAATTCCTGTGTCCAAAAAGATAATTCTGGGCTGGGGATTTATCTCAGTGGTTCGGCCACCTGCCTCGCAAGCGCAGGGACCTGAGTTTGATCCCCAATACCAAGAATAAATACATAAAATTTTTAAAAAATATAATTCTGTAAATTGGGCCCATGCTTGTCTTCCCATACTGTAGACTCATAAACTGCACAGATGTCCATCTCAAGGAAATAGCACTGCTGATCAGGTACCGTGTCTCTAAGTTTCAAACACCTGCACCTGGGTGGTCCACTCGTGGGACAGACAGAGGAAAGCACATTCTACACCAGTGGTGGCGAACCTATGTTTGTATCACTGAAAGCTCTAAAAGGTTCGCCATCCCTGTCCTAGGCCATCCCCAAGCACATACACATCCCAGCGTTAGGTCCTAACTCTCTCTGCCCCTTGAGCACCCACACTCCCTTCCAATGTCTCTCACTGCCTCTCGATGCCACGTCCTGAAATGCTTTTTTATGGCAAGGCAAGAACTTATTCCGTGGTGTGGGGGGCAAGGTGAGGCCCCATCTCCTCTTTGGGGGACTCCTGTTAGGGACACTGTTAATACATTGTATCTGGCTTTCAACAAAAGAATTACAAAGCACCCTAAAGACAAGAAAAAGACAATGTGCAGAGGAAAAAGCAACCAGAGCCAGACTGAGCTATGGCACCGATTTTGGAATTATCAGATAAGGGATTTAAAATAACTACATGTAATGTGGCGCTAGGAGATCAAATGCAAGTAGGCAACATGAAAGCAAAGAAATGGAAACTCCAAAAGTCAAAGAAAATGCCGGAATTTGTAAAAAAAAAAAAAATACACAAAGGAGGAACAAAGAATGTTTTTTACGGACGGTTCAAGTAAGCTTGAAGATGTGCCATTAGATACTTCCTCAGTGGGAGTGCAAGGGAGAAAGAATGCAAGAAAATGGAACAAAATTCCAAGAACTATAAGACAAGTACATGTATTACCTCCACAGGATGTGATACATATGCATAATGGGAATAACAGAAGGAAAGCATGGGAAAGGAACAGAAGGAATAATTGAATTAATAATGGCTGAGCATTTCCCAGATTAATTAACATCCATCAGCAGATCCAGGAAGCTCACAGAACACCAAGGAGAGAAAATACCAAAGACTATACGTAATCACACCATATTGGAACTAAAACAATAAAACCTTGAAAGGAACCAAAAAATTCTTGTCATAAACTGTGCAAAATATTTAAAGTGTTAAAAGAAATCCCATTAACCTAACCTAGAGACCCCCACACACAGAGGATCAAACCCAGGACCTTGCACATGCTAGGCAAACAGTCTACCTCTGAACTACATCCTGATATCTAACCTAAATTTTTATAGCCAGCAAAATTATCCTCCCAAGATAAAGAAGAAACACTTTCTCAGACAAGCAAAAACCTAAGGAATTTGTTACCAAGAGACCTGCTTTCCAAGTGATGTGAAAAGTCATTCTTCAGAGAAAAGGAAAATAACATAGGTCAGAAACTTTAATCTACCTAAAGATGTCAGAGAAAATGAATGAACTGTTAAATAAAGATTTTAGAAAAATTCTTAATTTTCAAAGTAACAGTAGCAACAATGCCATGAGTGGTTATAACATATGGACAAAGGAAATGGATGGAGCCAGGAGGAACCAGCCAAGGGGTGAGGGGAGCTGGGGACACCTGTGCAGAGGAGGTATCTGCCCTCCTGTGACAGCATAATACTGTTGCAAGTGGCTTCAGATGAGGTTGGAAATGCTTATTGTAGACTCTACAGCTACCATTACATGTTTCCGCAAATGAGTTTTATTCACAGATAAACAACAAGTCTGGTTCTAGATGTTTCTTTCTCAGGCATATCCACTCGTTTTATTAGAAAGCAAAGCCTTGTAAGTGGAGACTTTGTCTCATCCTCAGATCCCCAGCTACCAAAGTTCAGAGGTCCTTGTCAGAGGCAACCCCATCAGGCCAATCACAAAGACTTTTCTTTCTTTTTCCAGTATTTCTCGGCAATATATTTCAAATAAGGAACTGTAGCTCAGAAACAATTCTACTCTGGAAACATTCAACATGAAAAACATTCTCAAGATTGCCAGCTTTTCCACTGAATTAAACCTTCTCCCATAGAAACTGTTCTTATTTTAAAATGAAAAAAAAAAAAAAACTAAGCAAGAAAACTCAAAATATTCACTAAGGAAGATTTCCAAAATTTCCACAACCAATTACACCTTCAGAGTTGGAGGTGTAGTAAAGCTATGGACTGCTTGCTGTACATGTGAGATCCTGGATTAAATCCACAGCACGGCAAGTAAAACAAAATAAAAATCCATCCTCTACCAGACAAATAAGGGTCTAAGGGACCTCTCAGACTTCTTGTCTTTCTGAGGTGGCTTCTTGAGAGTGATCTGGGGCAAACAAAAAATTTAAAGTATAACTGATATACCAGAGAAAAGAGAACCCTGAATCATACAAAATGTTCAATTAAAAGTGGAGAAAGCAGAAAAGGTTTTTTTAGAAAAAAACAAAGGCAATGAACAGAAAACAGTTACCGATGTGGGAGACATTAATATCAATCACCACTTCAATGCCAGTGGTCCAAACATACCAGCTAGAAGACAAACACTTACAGGAGAGAAAAGACCCAACTGTATGTTTTCTACAAGAAACTAACTCTAAATATGAAGACACGTTTAGGTCAAAAGTAATGGGATGGACAAAGATATAGCAGCACTAACCAAATGTCAGCTGCAATGCCTTTATTATTACAGAAAAACAGACTTCAGAATGAGGAATGTTAACAGGGATAAAAGGCATTAAATCACAGAAGGGTCAATTCTCCAAATCTTCTACTCACACACACACACACACAAACACACACCCCTAAAAACAGAGTCATATTTTGTATTTTTGTATTTCATGATGGAAAATGAGAGGACTTCAAAAAAATAGACAAATCCATGATTATTTGGGTAATAATATAATGGGTTAACAATAATTTGGGAGTTGGACACTGACACTTCTCCTTCAGTAACGGACAGACCTAGCAGACAGAAAATCAGCAAGGACACAGTTGCCTAAGAAGCACCATCAACTGGATCTGACTGGCACCTGCAGGATGCTTCATCTAGCAGCGGAGGTACACGAAGCTTCTCAATTTTACACGGAACATTCGCCAAGACAGAACGCGTTCTGGGCCGTGCAAACGTTAACACATGTAAAAGATCAGAGAAGGCTATGCTCAGGTATGAAGCCAGAAATCAATTACAAAAAGATAGCTGGGAAATTCCAAAATATTTGGAGATTAAAAATACATTCCCAAGGCCAGGGATTTAGCTCAGCGGTTTGGTGGCCTGCCTTGCAAGTGCAAGGACCCGAGTTCAATCCCCGGTACCAAAAAAAAAAAAAAACATTCCCATGTAACATAAATCAAAAAAAATCACAAGATAAATTTTAAAAATATTTTAAGTAAATGATAATGAAAACATAACTTGCCAAAATGTGTAAGCTGTAGCTTAGAGAAAACGTACAGCATGGAATGCAGAAAGGAAGAAAGTTCTAAGAGCAATGATCTAAGTTTTCATCCAGGAGACTAAGAAAAAAAAGAATGCAAACCTAAAAGAAGCAAAAGAAAATAAATAAGAAAAAAGTAGAAGCCGAGTGTGTAACCCAGGGGAGACCCCTCCCTGGCACATGCAAGGCCCTGGGTTCAGCCTTCAGAATTCTTCCTGAAAAAAAAAAAAAAAAAAAAAATCACAGCAGAAATCAAAGAAACTAGAAACAGAATGTCAATTAAGGAAAATCAAGGAAATCGAAAAGTGTTTCTTTGAAAAGATCAACGAAATTGATAAATCTCTATCTGAGCCAATAAAATAAAGAGAAGCCATAAATTAGCCATATCAGAAATAAAAATGGAGTCATTACTATCGATCCTATGGACATAAAGAAGATAATAAAGGAATATTATGAACAATCCTATGACCACACATTTGATAACAGATATAGTAGATTAATTTTTTAAGACAAGACCCACTAGCACTCAAAATGGTGATCTCTTTTTAAATTTTAACTCACTCCGTTGAGAATAACTCAAAATCATACATATTTAAGGTGTACAACATCGTGTTTGGAGATGCTTATGTTGTACGACGAGTACTACAATCCAGCTAATTAATATAATATCACCTTGCATACTTATAGCAATGCTTCCTTCTGCTTAGAAACACTTTATAATAACAGCACCGATGTTAAAAAGCCACTGGAAACGTGCTCACCATCTCACTCCCAGAGACAGATTAAAGCAATGAAGCAGGCACCGTTCTAGACAGTTTCTTTGTATCTCTATACGTTAATGTATGTTTTATTTTTATTCATTCATTCATTCACTTATTTATTTATTTATTTTTGTACCGGGGATTGGACTCCGGTCCTTGCGCTTGCAAGGCAGGCCACCGAACCGCTGAGCTAAATCCCCGGCCCAATACATGCTTTAAAATAAAGAATTGGCAATGCCATACGTGCCGTTTTGTGACCTGCTACTTCACTTCACAGACCACGGCGAACACCTGTTCCCCCCATGAATTCACATCGACACCATGACCTCTCAACCGTATAACTAACAACTCATTTTCCCACCGCCCGTTACCCTCCGTCACTCCCCGCCTAATTTCCTTCCATCTGTCTAGTGACAGTCACCCTTGCACTTCCCATCATCTTTTCTAGATCCCAATGTTAGGGGAAATGTGCGACATCTGTCTTCCTAAGTGCAGCTTGCTTCCCTTAACATGATGAACCCCAGTTCCACCCATTTGCCTACAGATGAAGCAACTCCATCTTCTTTACTACTGAATAAGGCTCCATTGTGTATAGATACCGCACTCCTTTTAGCCAAAGATATGATCATCTTAGCTTGTTTGTATCTATTAAAGAATTTGAATCAATAATTAATAACCTGTCAGAAAAGAAAGCAACAGATTCTAATGGTCTCAATCATAAATTCTACCAAACATTTAAGGAAGAAATGATACCAACTTTCTACAACCTCTTCTAAAAAACAGAAGCAAAAGGAATACTACCTAATTCTACGAAGCCAGCATTACCCTAATATGAAAGCCAAATAAAAACAATAAAAGGAAGGAAAACTACAGATTAATATCTCTTGTGAACACAGAAGCAAGAGTCTCCCACAAAATGCTAATAAATTCAATCCTTATAATGTATAGAAGGAATTCCATACTATAGCCAAGAAGAATTCGTTCAGTTATATAAGGCTGATTCAACATTCAAAAGTCAATTAAAGGCCGGGGATTTAGCTCAGCGGTTCGCTGGCCTGCTGTGCAAGCGCAAGGACCCGAGTTCAATTCGGTTGGGGACAACAGTGGCAGAAAAAGAAACTGGGAGCGGAGGGGAATTTCTTCAACTTGGCATGGAACGTCTACAAAAACCCAACACTTAACATATTACTCAGTGGTGACAAACCAGTTTCCGAATGGGGCAATGCATCTTTCCAGTTCAGCGCCGTACTGAAAGTCCTACTGATGCATCCAGACAAGTCAGGAGGATTGAGGAGGAAGAAGCAAAACTATCTTGTATGTAGGTAACGTTATTGTTTGTGGACAAAAACCCAAAGAATCAACAAGAAATCTCTTGAAACTGATGTGTTCATAGCACAGGTCCAGGGGTACTACATTTATATAAAAAAAAGGTAGGCCAGGTGTGGTGGCACAAGCCTGAAATCCCAGCACTCAGGAGGCTGAGGCAGGAGGATCGCTGTGAGTTCGAGATAGTGCGTTCTGGGGCAATCTCAACTCATAGTGAGACCCTGCCTCAAAAAAACCAAAAAAAGAAAACAAAAGGTAATGACTTGCTGTGTATCAGCAATGAAAAATTTAAATTGGACATTAAAATCACAATGTCATTATATTAGCAGCCAAAGAAGGCAGAGAAAAAGAAGCACATAAGTATAAATATAACAGATATTTACAAGGTCTATATGAGGGAAACTATAGAACTTAGTGAAAGAAACCAAAGGTGTAAATAAATGGAGAGACAATCCATGTTCATGAATAGAAAGACTCAGCACGGTTAGGGTGTCAGCTCTTCCCCACTCCACCGATGCAATCAAACTCAAGTCCAAAGCTGAACCCAAATGGAATCCAAACCAATGGACGTTAGGTTCAACGTCAACCTAGTGGAGAAATTCGACTCAGGTCTTGTTCAGCTCAGTTAGCGACCAGAATCACGGAAAGAATTCAGCTTGTGGACCGAGGAACCACTGTATATTCAGCTCTGTCGGTCCAAGTCCCAGCAAGTTACTTGGGTGAATGTGAACAAACTGATTCTAAAGTTCAGGTGGAACACCTGAAACAACAGGCACAACACCAGGGAGCAATAAGGACATCACCCACCCCTAAGAGTGACGATGAGTCTCTGGTGACAATGGAACCCAGCACGGTGCCCCACAGTTGCACCTGCATAGATACAGTGAGCTCAGGACCTTGTACTTATGAGGCAGGCGCGTCACACTGAGCTACATTCTCCGCTCCTTGGGGTAAAATCTTGAATCTACGTTTCCTTGGGTCTGGCAAGAAGTAAACATAACATCAAAAACATGACTGATGAGGGCCGGGGATTTAGCTCAGCGGTTCGGTGGCCTGCCTTGCAAGCGCAAGGACCCAAGTTCAATCCCAGGTACCAAAAAAAACAAAAACAAAAACATGACTGATGAGGGCCGGGGATTTAGCTCAGCGGTTCGGTGGCCTGCCTTGCAAGCGCAAGGACCCAAGTTCAATCCCAGGTACCAAAAAAAACAAAAACAAAAACATGACTGATGAAAATAACAGATGATTTGGGCTTTATCAAAATTTATAACTTCTGCTTTGCAAAAGAGAATGAAAGGAGAAGCCGTACACTTGAGATAACCTTTGGGAAACAGTTAATGGGCTTATATTAAAAATACAGCAGGAATTTTGAAAACTCAACAGCAAGAAAATAAACAGGCACAAAATATTAACAGGCAATAAATGAGACAAGCAGACAGCAGCGACACGTAGAAGTTCAGCAGCCTCTGTCATGGGGAGCGGCACCACTGCGCACTTCTGGGGCAGCCAGAACCCAAAGCACCCCACGCCCCCAAACGCGGGCGAGAACAGGAGCAACAGGGACTGGGTTTCACTGCCGATGGCGTGAAAAGGTGCTGCGGAGCCCGAAGACGGGTGGGCGTTTCCAGCGCAACTGAGCCTGCTCTGACCCGTGGCCCAGCTCCTGGGCTCCCTGGTATTCACTCCGTTGTGTGGGAAGCCTCAGTCGGCACAAAGTCCTGTACAAGAGTGTCCACACAACTTCACTCAAACCTGTCCTAAACTGGAAGGAACCGAGGCATGGTTCAGTCGGCGGATGAATGGCAGTACAGCGCGGCTGCGTGGCGGCCCACGCCTGTATTCCCAGCAGTCCGGCAGCGGCGGAGGCAGGGGATTACTGCGGGTTCAAGGTCAGCCTGGGTTACATAATGAGCTCAAGACCAGCCTGAACCACACGCCAGACCATGTTGCAGAAAAAGAAAATAAACAAACTGTGGAATGTTCGTAATGACATCCTACTCAACCACAAAAGAAACCAGGCTCAGATTGCAAAAAGACATAGAACCTAAAAAGCATCCTGCTGAGTGATACACTCTGACCCCAACCAAACAACCTTCTGAAAAAAGGCAAAACCATGGAGATAGGAAAAAGATTCCTGGTCCCCAGGGTTCAGTGTAAGTAGAGCACAGGGATTTTTAAGGAGGTAAAACTGTTTCTTATGTTGCAGTATGAAGGTACTTGACATAATGCATTAGTGGAGCCCCATACAACCATACACGACAGAGTGATTCATGTGAACGTTAGACTTTAAAAACAATATGTCATCTGGGTATGGTGGTGCATGCTTGTAATCGCAGCGCTCTGGGAGGCTGAGACAGGAGGATGGCAAATTCAAGCCCAGCCTGGGAAACTTAGTGAGACACTGTCTCAAAATTTTAAAAAATAAAAGAAATAAGAAAGGGCTGCAGATGTAGCTCCATGTGAAGGCTCTGAATTCAATCTCCGGTACTGCCAAAAACTCAGTTCTCGTTGCAGTATTTGTGGAAAGAATTAAGTTCGTGAACCAAGGCACTACTACACTGGGTCATCAGTTTGTTTGTTTGAGACAGCGTCTCACTATGTACTTCAGGCTGGCCTTGAACTCACTATGATGCCTAGGCTGGCCTCAAACTCAAGGTGATCCTACTGCCTCAGCCTCCTGAATGCTGAGATTACAGGCGTGGGCCACTACAGCCAGTTGGGTCATGGTTTTTAACAAATGTGTCACAGTAATACAAGGTGGTGACAACAGGGAAACTGTGTACCAGCTACGGGGACCCATGGGAGCTCTGTACTCTGTGTTCTCCAAGTCAACAAATTCCCAAACTTAACTTCTAAAAACCAAAAGACGGGCTTGAGAACAACTGTGCGCTCGGCTACCCATCACAGAGCTGAGCTGAGGAACAGGCCAGACGTGGGAAGCCCCTGGACTGCGAGACAGAGTTTTCATTCTTTGGGGGCCTCCAGGTCCACTCCGACCCAAGCAGCCACTGATAACCTTCGGTGCCAAACAGCGGAAGTGGATGCACGAAGACAAGTCTCCCGTTCATCACCTCCCTGGGGCTAGGGAAAAAGCTGCTTCTATTAGCTTTCTATTTTGCCATAACCTCTGACTGAAAAGTTGCAAGGAGAGCACACAGAATTCCCGTAATTCCTCCCCTCCACAGATTTCCCAAACCTCTTTCTTCACTTGTGACCACATCTACGCCATTCTTTCTTATCATCAGCGTCTCTCCATCCTCATTTCACAATAAGCAAACAAGCACAAAGAAATGGCTCTGACTGTGTTTCTTTCTCATCTTTATTCTAATGAGCACTTACTCTGTGCCTAATACATCCCAGACCTTGTTCTAAGTACCCCGCCCCCGTACTGGGATTGAACCCAGGCCTTTGTACTGAGCTACATCTCCAGCCCTTTATTCATTTTTAATTTTGAGACAGAGTATTGCTGAATTGCTAGGTTGCCTGGGATGGGCTTGAACTTGGTGATCCTCCTGCCTCAGCCTCCCAGAGTTCTGGGATTACAGGTATGTGGCATCCACACCCAGGAAGCACTTTTCTGTGCGCCTTGCCATTTCCCCAGCATAGCACCATCTGACGGTTATGAGTATGCCCGCTTCACAGAGAGCGTGCTGAGGTGCCGGAAAGGTGAGTCACGCAGCCAGGAGGGGACAGAGCTGGCCCACAGACTGGGGAATCTGGTGGCGAACAAGGATGACTGAAAGACCTAGAAAAAGGCCAGGAACCCAGAGGGGACCCCAACCCAAACTCGCGTTCCCAAGGCGACTCCAGAGGGCGCACGCTCAGACTCAGGGCAAAGGATCCACCTGCCTCTCTGGGGAGCAGCGGGCTCACAGCCCCCAGGCGGGAGTGTGTAGGTGTGTCACACGTGCGGGTGTGCGGTGGGAGGGGTGCATCGCTGGAGGGGGCTCCCACCTGCCGGATAGTCCCTGCTCCTCCTCTCGGAGCCCCGTTTTCAGGAAGGCCTAACCCCTGCCCAGTCCTCTGGGCTCAGGGCTCAGCCCCTCCGCCGGCCACTGCTCCTACGGGGCCCCAGGCCCGGGGACAGCGGCTGCGTCTGTCTCTGGCTCTTTCCCCTGGATCTCAGTCACCGCCAGAGGCCCCTTCCTCCGGGAAGCAGGGCCTGGCTCCCAGGGCCGAGTCCGGGTACCGGCTTCACTGCAGCTGGCCTGGCGGGGCTTGGGGGCCACGGCCACAGCCCAGCGCGCATCTCAGGCCG
>NW_022900946.1:2433618-2434124 GCF_012274545.1 Fukomys damarensis | reverse complement strand
GGCGCCCAGCAGGGCCGGCACAGCGAGCGCCCCAAGTACGCGCCTCTCCCGGGAGCCCACCTACGTTCCCCAGGGCTCAGCTCAAGCCAAGGCCCAGGCCCATGGGGTCTCCGGGCCCCACCTTCACCCGCGAGGGAGCCGCCCTCCCTCGGGGTCCCCTGCTTCCTGCACCCGCTCCAGCGTGCCGAGGGGGGTGAGCCCTAGGCCTCCGCACTTGCCTGGCTCCTTCCTAATGCCCCCGTGTCCTCCTCTGCCTCTCAGCTGCCGGTCCCCTCGGCAGGAGGCCGCCTGAAGCCCCTGGACTCTAGACCGGGTGAGTGCGGGGCTGCCCGGCCGAGCTCTTCGGGGCGTGGCCTGGTGCGCGGGGGCGGTGCATGCAAATGAGAGGGCGTCGCGTCCAAATAGAGGGCCGCGGTGAGACTGCGAATGGGGCGGCGCATGCAAATGAGGGGCGGGGAGCAGGAAGCGGGCGGGCGGGTCCGCCCAGGAAAACCCCGGCGGCTCGG
>NW_022900946.1:2422697-2424117 GCF_012274545.1 Fukomys damarensis | reverse complement strand
CGGCCCCGGGAGGAGGCCTCCCTGCGCGGCCTCTTAGGAGGCCTGGCGTTCCCTGGGACCTTCGTCTTCTCCTGCAGTCCAGGAGGCTCCACACCGCAGAGGCACCCCAGGGTCCTGCCAAGGCCCCAGGGGACTCTAGCCACGTACCCCACGTTACAGGTGGGGACACTGAGGCCCGGAGGGGGCCCCTTAATGTTCTGGGCGCTCGTGTTTGCGGCCAGTCGCACCTGGGCTGGAGGAGACAGCCTGGCACTGGCGAGAGCTTCTTTGGGGCTAGGACTAAGGGACCACCCGGGGGCAGGAAAAGGGCAGGTGGGTGGGGAAAGGCTTTCTGAGCCTGAAGCGTGGACGAGGGCTGGAGATGTGGAGGGAGCCATGGGCAGCCTAGGAATTGAGGAGAAGCCAGAGACTTGGAAGGGAGGCCAGCCCTGGAGGCCTTGAATGCCAAGCTGAGGGGCCAGTGAACTTTACCTTCTGGTGAGCTGAGGAGTCACAGTGCACACCCCTGAGTCCCTCCCACCGAATCTGCAGGGGCCAGGGGAGGCAGCTGGGAGGAAAGCCCCAGTTGGTGAGAGGTACCGTCACAGCAGGCCAGGTCTGGGACTGTGCAGTGAGTCAGTATTGAACTGTGCCCGCGCGTGCGTATGTGTGTGTGTGTGTGTGTATATGTGTGTGTGTGTGTGTGTGTGTCTGTCTGTCTGTCTGTCTGGGGATTGATGCCAGGGCCTTTGCACTGAGCTCTGTCCCCAGCACTTTTTTATATTTTATCTTGAGACGGGGTCTCATTAAGTTACTAAGTTGCCCAGGCTGGGCTCAAATTTGCCATCCTGCTGCTTCAGTCTCCCGGCCTGCTGGAGTTAGAGGCTTGTCCTGCCTCCCCCAGCTCTGTCCAGTACAGCATGGTCCCTGGGCTGCAGAACCCGGGGACAGCCCAGGAAGGGCTTCCAAGGCCTGTACGACTTCCAGCTGCTCGGAGTGACAGCGGGGTGTGTGTGTGTGTGTGTGTGTGTTTGTGTGTGTGCAGCAGGAGTGGAAGCCCTGTCCTGCCCCACAGCCCAGGATTGGCTTCAGCCGCCGGCCACCGGCCATTGCGTCTGGGACGCAGGGCAGGGCACACGGACATACATGGGCCATAGCACATGGTCCAACACATAGTAGGTCCACAGCAGTTTCCTGTCAGCTGCCACCTGTCAGGAGATGTGGCGTGGTATTTAAGAATGAGGGCTCCAGAGCTAGACTGATCAGGTGCAAATGCTGCTTTGGCTGTCTTGCTACAGAGCTCACTTCTCCAACCTCAGTCTCCGGTTTGTGATATTCTGGGACTGCTTCCTACTGTTACGATGAGGGTTGCCCCAGTTAATTTTTGTTAAACACTCAAAACATCCTCAGGTATGTAGGAAGCACTTTTTTTTTTGGTATG
>NW_022900946.1:2411121-2421890 GCF_012274545.1 Fukomys damarensis | reverse complement strand
TGTGTGTGTGTTTGTGTGTGTGCAGCAGGAGTGGAAGCCCTGTCCTGCCCCACAGCCCAGGATTGGCTTCAGCCGCCGGCCACCGGCCATTGCGTCTGGGACGCAGGGCAGGGCACACGGACATACATGGGCCATAGCACATGGTCCAACACATAGTAGGTCCACAGCAGTTTCCTGTCAGCTGCCACCTGTCAGGAGATGTGGCGTGGTATTTAAGAATGAGGGCTCCAGAGCTAGACTGATCAGGTGCAAATGCTGCTTTGGCTGTCTTGCTACAGAGCTCACTTCTCCAACCTCAGTCTCCGGTTTGTGATATTCTGGGACTGCTTCCTACTGTTACGATGAGGGTTGCCCCAGTTAATTTTTGTTAAACACTCAAAACATCCTCAGGTATGTAGGAAGCACTTTTTTTTTTGGTATGGGGGATTGGCCCATTGAGTCCACTCATTTTGCAGGTGAGGAAGTAGACCCAGTGCTGTGCTCAGTGGCCTGGCCCAAGGTTCCAGGTCTGAGTGAGGCAGGGACGGGCTCAGAACTGCTTTCCTCCTCACCTGTGTTTTCTCTGCTGAGCATGGCTGAGGGCTGACTGGTACTGCAGAGACCAGCCTGGCCTCGCATTCCCACAGCTGAGCCTTGGAGGTTGCCTAGACTAGCCCTTTCTTGTGTCCAGCTAGAGCACCCAGCGGAGGCTTGATGGTTCTGTGGAGGTGGGGACCCTACATCAGCCCAGCTGTCGGTTGATTTCTTGGTTAGGTCTCTGAGCCTATGGCAGAGAGACAGACACAGGTTTACAGATGGGCCCTGGCTTCCTGAGATCTGCGCTCCTGCTTCCTAGCTGTGTGACCCAGAGGACGTCCTTAGCCTCGGAGCCTCCCTTTGTCTGTTGATGGGATTTGGGATTTGTCTATGAGGTGGTTTTCATAGATCCTGTGCCCTGGTGGAGCTAGACAGCCATATACAAATACATGCAGCCTTTATCTCACATTCTAAAGTCCACAAGCTCTGTAAACTAAATTTGCCCTAATCGTTGGAAGGCAGCTGTGGCCTGAGCTGGGGCAGAGGCGGGGGGGAGTCTGTCCTGCTAGGTTAGACAGTGCTGCTGTCACTGTGCTGCATCGGCGGGTACTGCACTGTGGCTGGGTGGAGTAGGGCATCCAGGGGTCTTTGGTACAAGACCTACGTGGGTGGGAACCCAGAGGCCTGCCTGGCCCAGAATCTGGGGGTCGGGCGGGGGCACCCCGCTTCAACACGCCCGAGCACTTGGCAGGGATTCTGTCCGTACCTTGTCTCCCCTTCTCAGGAAGGGCGGTTGTCTCTGGGGCTTGGCGCTTGGCCTCTCTTGACTCATTTGGGAGCACAGGGCCCAGGGGCCTCCCAACCTGCTCCGGCCTGCAGCATGCGTGAGAAAAGCAGCCAGTGCGTGCCTGACTCCCAGCTGCGTCTGGAGCGGCAGGAAGTGGGGGAGGGGAGCGCCTGGAAGGGAGGCCCAGCTGGCAAAGTGAAGGCGAGGAGCACTTGCAGGTTTCGCACTTGCAGGTTTCGGCCCCTGGCTGGGCGTTCACGCTCGCCCAGGAAACGAGCCAGGGCCCGGACACGGCCACCAGGGAGACACGGGCCCTTGTGGAGCTGACTGGCTAGTTGGGAAGGTGACGCCAGGGAAGTGGTTTTGGAGTTGAGACCTGTGGTGACAGGACATAGGGCTGGCCAGGCAGAGGGAGCAGCAAGTGCTAAGATCCTGAAGTGAGAACAGGCTTGGGGTGTTCAGCCTGCAGCCAGGAAGCTGCTGAGGCTGGAAGGGGTTTCTGGAGAGGGAGTGGACTAGGAAGAGACACCAGGGAGATGAGCAGGAGCTGGGTACCTGTGTCATCTCACTCCACTTGTCCAATGCCCCCGAGAGGCAGGAACTACTGTGGTCCAAGTTTTATGGATGAAGTAACAAAAGCACAGAGAAGTTCAGTCACTTGTCCAAGGTCACACAGCATTGTAGGGCTGTGCAGATGGAAGCCCAGAGCCTTCAGCCTTCACCACTGTGTTTTTCTAAGTCTTTGTGAATATGTTTCTTATATTAGTGAAAAGAGACACTGGTCCTGTTTTCAGCAGATGGACAGACAGGTGATAGATACAGATGCGCAATAAGTGTGTTGCTCTGTGCACCTCATAAGCTTGGATAATCCGCTTATTTCCAACTGCCTCTGTCAGTGTTAATTCTGCAACATTCACCACCGTTTTTGTTGTTGTTTTTGGTACCGGAGATTGAACTCGGGACCTTGCACTTGTGAGGCAGGTGCCAGAACCACTGAGCTAACCCCCAGCCACCGTTTTTATTTTATTTATTTGTTTGTTTTGGGGTACTGGGGATCGAACTCGGGTCCTTACGCTTGCAAGGCAGGTGGCAGAACCAGTGAGCTAAATCCGTGGCCCTTACCACCATTTTTAAACACAGTGCAAACTATGCTTAGCAGCCGAATGCCCAGCGGAATGGTGCTGTACACTTGTAAGCCCACAGCACTCTGGGAGGCTGACTCAGGAGGATCGAGGATCACAAGTTCAAGCTCAGCCTGAGTGACTTAGCAAGGCCTCGTCTTAAAATTTAAAGGGGTTGGGTATAGCTCAGTGCGAAGGCCCTGGGTTCAACCTCCGGTACCGAGGGGAAAAAACAAGCTGGAGACGCAGCCACTGGAAGGATTGCTGTTCGGGTTGGTGGCTCACCAGTGCCTTCCTGCCAGGCTGGCCGCTGCGGATGACTGAGCGCCTTTGAGGTGTGTGGATGTCCACCCATCTCCCCGCAGGGAAGCTTGGTCACCTGGCGGGCCAGATCTTGGGGGACCTGGGCTGGGAGCTGCCTTGGAGGTGTTCTCGCTTTCTAAAGAAGAAAGGAAACTTCTGGGGAGGAGAGTCCCGGCCCCACCCCCAGGCCCACAGCCACTGCTGAGCAGATCTGACTGCAGAAGGCTTAGAGATTTGGCCAAATTCGCTTTCTAGGAATTTACAATTTCTGGCTCTTTCTCCCTCCTCTGTAGCCCAGGATCACTGTTTTTCTGGCTGCACAGCTGTAGCTGTTCCAGGAGTTCTTAGGAGATTGTTCTCTGGCTTTGGACATGATTCGGTTGGTCACAGTGCCTCCTACAGCCCCATTGCCTTCCCAGTCAGAGAACAAGCAGGCGGTCACCTCCTTGGATGTGGAAGGTACGCCTCTGTTGATGCAACCTTTGTAGTAGTCACATCCCAGTTGGGGTTCATATCGAGCACATCAGCAAAAACTTCCATATTTCCCTTTCTGTATCTACTGTTGTCAATTACCGTTTCTTCTGTTTGGAGACATCTTGTTGGAAGCGGAGAGTTGTTCACTGTGTCTCTTGTTTTCTGGTAACTACTTCAGGCCTCATAGCTCGCATTTGTTCTTCGAATACTGCTTTGGCTTCATCGGACAAGCCTTTTACCTTGCTCTTTGCTTCTCACCTCGTTTGTGATTTCCCAGTTCTCAGAGTCTTAAGAGTGTCGTGTGGTATTTAAATATTTGGAAGGTGGGTGTCATCTTGAAGTTCTCTTTCTGCCGATTTCTGCGTTAGTCACCACCATGCAGTCAGTGCCCGTGGCTCCTGCTTCAGCCGTGGAGAGTTTACCGAGGCCGTTGTGGATTTTCTGGTCAGTTTTCTGCACGTTCCCCTTGCGGTTGAAAAGGACGCGCTGCTCACCTCTCGTCCTGCACCGCAGCCGTTGGACGCTCACTGACCCTGGTTCCTGCTGTGTCTTGTGTTTTTCTCTTCCGGTTTATCTCGCTGCTGTGCGGGAGCCGTGCACTTCTGTTTCTGTCCTTTGGGCTTTGCAGCCTCTTGAACGGCACAGGGTCTGTGATCTCGGAGCTTCTTGGTCCGTGGCTCTCATGCACGTACCACGCCGCCCTCGCTCCTCCCCGTCCTTTCCCCACTGTCGACAGTCCTGTGTTATCTGAGCCCCGGGTCAGGCCCGTTACCCCCTTGCCTTTCTCCCTGACTGAGTTCCCAGCTCCGCCAGCTGTGTCCCACCGGGAAGGAAGGCGTAGGATTTCCACCCCAGCCGGCAGATCTCAGAGAACAAGGGGCCTGCGTCTCGGGCTCCGTGGCTGGAAACGGCTGGGATCCGGGCGAGTGCTCCCTGCCCGGCCGCGCCTGCCTTCCATCTCCTCAGTGCCGCTGTGCAGGACCCGAGGCCCGGGGTCATCTCTGGGAGCAGGTGCGTGCGCGTGACCCGGCCGTCTCCGCCCCTCGGCCCCTCCGCCTCTCCCTCCGTCCCTGAATCCCGTCCTGGTCCCGCGGTGCTCTCGGCTTACCGTGCTCGCCTTCCTTGGGGGCATCTGGTACCTGTGCCTGGCCTGTCTTCATGCCCCGCGCTTCCCTTCCCTCCCCTCGGCCGCCCCTCCCCTCGGTCTCCTGGACCCCTTCCTGCCCCCTCGGCTCCTCTTTTCCATCCTTTGTGACTCAGAGGAGTGATCGAGCTGTATCCAGGCTTGTGTGTCTGGTTTATTTCACTCGACACTGGATTTCCCAGGAGCGCCATTGCCCTGCAGATGCCTCGAGCGTGCCCTTCGTATGGCAGAGTAGTATTCCGTGATGTGTGGGCACATTTTCTTTCCCATTTCGTCTGTAGGGGGACGTACAGGCCGCTTCCAGGGTTGACCGGGTGCGAACTGTCCTGCTGCGCGTACCACGGTATCTTCAGCTCTTTGGGGAAAATGCTCAGAAGGGGAACAGCTGGGTCAGAGGGAGTCTTCATGGTAATTCCTGGGGGAACCTGCGCGCTGGCCTGTGTGCGGCTGCTCGAGTTCGCACTGCTCCCTTTCCCTGCACCCGCGGCCCCTCCAGCACCTGCTGCTCTCTGACTGCTCCGTGACGCCCTTCTTTCTGGTGGACGGCGGACTCCCGGTGTCGTTCCGAGGTGCATTTCTCCAGTGGCCAGAGAGGTTGAACACCGTTCACCTGCGTTGGCCATTTATACTTCGGAGACCTCTCTGCTTGTTCCCGTTGCCCATTTCTTTTGTTCGGGTTGGGCTCCATTTCTTGTTCTATAAACCTGTCCTTCCTTTCTGTCAAGGTCTTTGTGAAGATAAACATGATAATTGGGGCTGGGGATGTAACTGAGTGGTGGAGTGCTTGCCTAGCGTGTGCGAGGCTCTGGGTTCTATCCCAGCACCACAAATCAACAAATAAACAAGATCACAAGTATAAAAAGCTCTTCATAATCCCTGTCACATCAGTCATTGAGTGTGAATACACTGGCCGCCATCCCAGGCAGTGAGGACAGCATGTGCAAAGGCCCTGGGGATGTGGGTCACAGGGTGGCCCATGAATCACTCAGTTTGGCCACCCTGGGAGCCTCCTATGCTCACTCAGCATGAGCCATGAGTAAGGGCGAGAACCAGGGCACAGCTCACTGTGAACAGGTCAGAGAGGGGTGTGGCGTCAGAGCTGCTCCTCCAAGGGAGGAGCGGTCCATGGGGAAGGTTCTGGAAGGTGCTTAAGGGAGGTGTGTGGGCAGTGATGGAGGGGCAGCCTGAGGGCTGAGAGAGCGATGCAGTCTGGGCCATCTGGACGCTGGGGGCAGGCACAGGTTGATAAAGACAGGTCTCAGGGCAGGGTATGATGGTGCACACCTGCAATCCCAGCATCCAGAGGCTGAGGCAGGAGGATCCCAAGTTCAAGCCCAGCCTGGACAATTGAACAAAACCTTGTTTCAAAATGTAAAACGTATTTTAAAGGGCTGGGGATGGAGCTCAGTACGCAGGCCCTGTTTCAATCCCTAGTACCGCAAAAAACAAAGGGGATCAGGATGGGCCTGGCACTGCCGGCAGCCCAGTGAGTAGCAGGATACAGGGCTCCAGCACCGAGCAGCCAAGGAGCCCGGGTCAACGTGATGGCTCCGCCTGGCATGGGTCCCCTGTGTTCTCCTGCCTCGCTGGGGTGCCCGACTGCTCAGGCAGTCTCTGCTGCCGGACCAGGGGAGGGCGACAGCTTTCCTCCTCCTCAGGGCTGGTCGTGCTGCCCCTCGTCCCCGCCCTGCTCCCTCAGCAGGAGTTAGGCCTGGTCCAGTTTTACTTCCAGTGCTGGGGCTGAGCCCAGGGCTCTCACTGAGCTGCAGCCGTAGCCCTTCTGCTGGTTCTTGCTTTGAGACAGCGTCTCGCTGAGTCGCTAAGTGACCCAGCTGGGCCGAAGCTTGCCGTTCCTCTGCCTCAGCCTCCCGAGCACTGGGCTCAAAGCTGTGCACTGCGGAGCTGCCCAGAGGAGGCCGGTGCCCTGCCTGCGGAGGCTGGGGGACCTGGCTGCCTCGGAGAGTGGACAAAGGGGCTGCTGGGCCCCTGCTAGCGGGGGAGTGGTGCTCCTGAGGCCTTTGCTGCTCAGCCCATAGCCAAAATCACAGACCTGGTTCTTTTCCTTCCCTTTTTTTTTGGTACTGGGGATCGAACTTGTGACCTTGCGCTTGCAAAGCAGGCGGCAATACCAGTGAGCTAAATCCCAGGCCTTTTTCCTTCTCTTTTTAAGAAAACTTTTTGTTTTGTTTTGAGGTCTGTTTTTCACTTTGTATTGTTCTATTTTAGGCAGGGTCTGGCTTTGTTGCCCAGGTCTCCCTGTGACCCTCCTGCCTCGGCCTCACAAGTGGCTAGGCTCACGGGATGCACCAGCGCTGTGGCTCTTTCCCTTCTGTTGAAGTGCACGTGCAGGTGGAGGAAAGCTTTGTGCACTTTCACAGCGTGTGTGTGCGCGTGCAGCTCCATCCCGTCCATACCATGCAGGCCTCTCCCGCCCAGCCATGGCCTCCAGGCCTCTTTGAAAGCCCCCAGTGAAGGGAGAGGCCCTGCCTGTGCGGCTGGTCCCCTGGGCCTGCCCCCCCAGGTCCTCCTCCTTGCCCTGCCGGTGCTCAGGTGCTGCCAGCTTCGCCGTGAAGGGGGCAGAGGCCCAGTCCCCGTGGAGTCAGCAGGCAGATGAGGGGCACTGGCTTGGCCACTTCCCATGCCACCCTGAGGCACTTAGCCTCAGTGTCCCTCTGCAGGGGGATGTTGGGCTTCATCTTCCATGCCCTGCTTTTGGGAGAGGCCAACAGAGGTGTCAGAGAGGAGTGAGTTCATCGCTGTTCCTTCCTGCCAGGCACTGCCCCAATTGCTCCAGGGTCAGAAGGCCTGGGTTCAAATCCAGCCCCATTCTTTACTGACTGTACCTTCTGCAGGTTCTGGATGCCCTGGGCCCTGGTTTCCCCATCTCTGCAATGGGCGTGGTGTCGACGGCACCTGCTGTGCCCTTGGGTCTCTGAGGCTCTGCTGCTGTTCTTAGGGCTGAGTCCAGGCTGGGGTGGACTCCAGGAGCAGTGGGGCCTCAGGAGTGACCTCTGAGGGGACAGAGAGGCAGGTGTAGCGACTGAAGGGGCCTGGGAGCAGGACCGTCACGGGGACAGCCAGCTCTAATCATACCTGGCACTGAACGCTCACTCTCGGGCAGCGAGGAGCAGCGGGGCCCAGGGGCCTCTCTGGAGCCGGCCTGGACCTGTGCCTACATTAGGCATCCCAGGGTTCCGAGCCAGAAGCGGTCCATGTTTACCCAGCGTGTGCAGTGGAAAATTCCAGCCCCCGGAGCTGCATTCCCCGCACCCCTCAGTCGGCACATCCTCCGGGAGCCCAGCTTGCCAGGGTGTAGGAGGCCGACAGGGCAATGGGCACGGGCTGAGGCCAGGAGCTGTGCTGCGGGTCTGGGCACCTGTAAGGAGGGCTCCCTGTGGGGACGCTGGCCCTGGCAGGGCTGCAGGGAGGTGGCCGTCGGCTCCTGCTCGAGCATGGGGCACCTGGACCCCAGCTCCTCCCTCCAGCTGTCTCTTCCCTCAGCCCCCGACTTTCTGCAGCCAGATGGCCTTCCCGGCCCTGCAGGGAGCCGCCCCGGTGTCTCCTGGGGCCCTGTGCCACCACAAGTGCTCGCATGGCTGGCAAGTGGCCTTTACATGTGGTCAGGCCCGGCCGTGGCAGTGCCTCCTGGGCGGCAGACCCGCCCATCCTGCTCTGCACAGCCGTCCTGCACTTCAGCGTAGCAGACACCCCGCAGACCTATGGAATGTTCTGCTCCAGAGCCCTGGCCAGCAGCCCTGGCTGCTGCGTCCACAGCACATGGTCAGCCTGGCAAGTCTGCTCCTCTGCCAGGCTCTTGCTCTCCTCCCAGCACCCACCCGCGGCAGCCCTATCCTCTCATCGGCCACCGCCAGATCCCACTCAGCCAGTCTTCCTCCTCCCTGCCAGGCCTGGAACCTGATCTCTCTTCTCCAAATCCAGCAGCGCCTCCACAGGCTGCTCCTCTCCTACTCCGTGGTCTTCCCCACATGCTGGCCATGGAGTCCTAACTTATCACGTGGCCTGGTGGACAGTGTGGCCACCTGCGCTGCCAGCCTCCTGAGGTTGTCCCGGCCACACCTTCAACCCTGCCAAGCCGAGGCCCCTTGCTGCACGGGCAGGGACTATGACCTCCCTCCACCCCTTCTTTTCTTAAGAACCTTCAGAATCTGTGAAATGGGGTTAGCAGCCGCTGCCTGGCCCAGGGCAGCCTTGAACCTCTGCCGATCTCCCTGGGGAAATGCAGCCTCCGGGGCACCATGGGTCCCGAGCCTCCCTGCCCTGCTGAGGCCATATAACATGGCCTCTGTCTCACGCAGCCCTTCCCCATGTGTAGGGCTTGGGGAGCCAGGACAGGTTCACCCACCAGCCCCTGTCTCCGCTCCTGCCCCAGCATCCATGCTGTTGGGGTTCCCGGTGGTACCTCCTCCAACTTGGACCGGAGCCCAGCCCTTCCTGCCTCCTGTCCTGAGCCTGCGTGTGAGTCTCACAGCCTCTCTCTGGGTCCGGTGTGTGGCCCGCAGTCCTGCCTCTGCTGCCCAGCCTGCCACATCCTCTAAACTGTCAGTGTGTCCAGTAACCTGTCCCCTCGCTAAAGATTTGGTTGAATGAAAGAATGGATGGATGGATGGACAGGCAGACGGACAGATGGATGAATGGATGGATGGATGGGCGGATGGATGGACAGACAGATGGACGAACAGATGCACGGATGGATGGATGGATGGATGGACAGCCTGTTTGCCTCTGCAGTAGCTGGCAGGAAGCAAGTGCCTGGCAGAAACTGCTGCAAGCACGGGAGGGTGGCAGTGAGGGTGCAGGCTGAGAGCCAGCAGGGAGGAGGTGACTTCTGTCCCGGCCGGGCAGGGTGGGCAGCAGAGCTGGGCACCTGGGCGGGGCTGCGATGTGCTGGCTGTTTCTGGGAACCCTCCCTGGCTGCTGTCCTGGAGGATATGTCCCTGGTGCACAGCCAGCGGTGCCAGCAGCCCCACAGGTGGAGGGAGCTCCGGCCGGAGCAGGTGGCGGCTCCCCCTGCTCGTGTGTGGCTCACAAGTTGTCTGTACAGCTGGTCCCTGTGCCGTGCCTGACAGCACCAGGGAGAAGGCAGCAGGAGGCTGGTGGGCGTGGCTGGGAGGGGACCTGCTCCCACTTCCTCCGGGGATGTGCACTGCGCGGCGGGGTGGGGGGATGTGTGGCCCCCTGCGTGCTGGTCTGCGTGTCGCTCCTGTGCCTGCTTCCTAACCCTGTGCCCTGGCCTCGCCACTTGCCTCTCTGGGCCTCCGCCCCACCCTGCCTGTGACATCAGGCTCGGGACTGCAGCGTCTCATAGGGCAGCAAATCTCTGGCTTGTGGCACAGACCCAGAGCAGCCCATGTGCTCGCCTCCCCTCACCTGTAAAGTGGGAAGTGGGTGGCGCCAGCCTCACGGGTGCAGACCAAGGTGGTGCAGCGCACCCCACCGCCTGTGTGGTCTCTGTGGGCTCAGTGCAGAGCCCAGCTCGACTGAGACCTGGTTCCTCCCAGTACTGAGAAAGGAGTGAGGAAGGGAGAGGAAGAAAGAACACCAACAGTTTTTACGGCCAAACTCTTGGCTCAGCGTCTGTGTTTAAAAATAGACGGTTTTGGTTTGTTGCTGAATTTTAACTGTTCATTAATAGATGCTTGTTGCTCTCATGTGCTGCGTGCCACGCACTGTTTTTAGATGCTGGGGACGAGGCAGTGACCAGATCGGACTCAAATCTGTGCCAGAGAGCGCAGGGCCAGAGCGCTCGGGGAGGGGCCAGCCTTACCCGGTAGACAAACGTTAACAGCCACAAGCTACCTTTCCCCTCCCGGCTTCAGGGGCCGCAGCGTTCTGGAATGCCTGCTTCTCACTCTCCTGGCCACAGCCGGCTCTGTGAATCATTTATGTCTTGTTTTGTTTTGTTTTTGGTACCGGGGATTGAACTCGGGTCTTTGCGCTCCCCAGGCAGGCAGCAGAACCACTCAGCCAAATCCCCAGCCCCTCTGTGAATCATTTATGAACCTCGCCTATTTTTCTTAAAAGAACATTTGTTTTACTGATTTGTAAGGTTTATTTATCTATTAAGGCCGTGACCCTCTGTAATGTAGACTGATATCTTTGTTAGTCTTTTGCTTTCTTTCCTGTCTTCCTTCTCTTCTTTCTGGGGTGCTGAGGATAAAACCCAGGCCTTGTGCACGGTAGGTGAGGCTCTACCACTGAGCTACACCCACACCTCCTGCTGCTTTCGCTTTTTCTTTTGATCTAGGAAAGTTGAAAACACTTTTGCAGTCAAATCTTTTCTAAATCTGCCATCCACATCCTGAAACCGAGTAAGGACTCACACGGCCCACCGCACTGCCCTGAGGGAGACGGCAGTGAGCCCCGGAGCGCGTGAGCGTGGTGCGCGCTGCCCGGGACCAAGAAG
>NW_022900946.1:2400052-2410716 GCF_012274545.1 Fukomys damarensis | reverse complement strand
ACACAGCCCGCCCGGCTCCCGGCGGCGCCTCCTTACCACGGGTAGCGCAGTGACCGCGCGCCAGCTTCCGTGTGTCTCCGGGACCTTGTTCCGGCCCCGGTGGACGTGGCGCCGGTGCTCGGCTCTGTGCAGGGTCTCCTTGGGCAGTGCCCCAGCCGAGCCACAGAGCCGCTGGCGTCACAAGGCTCCTGTACCCTTTCAGAGCCGCGTGCGAGCCCCTTCCTGCCTCTGCCTCCTGTAACCCAGCAGCTAGGTTTCCACTTCCATACTTGTATGGTCTCGAGAACGGTCCTCCACTCATGCCCTCCTCTCTGGGGCTGGTTGCATGTGCACCTGAGGAGCTGTGGCGTCCGGTGACAGAGCTAGATGAGGTCAGAGCCCATGGACGTGAGCAGGCAGGGCCTGGCCTTGTTTCTCACTGAGAAGCCAGAGGACACATAGGTAACCACTTCTGACCCCACCCGATATGTCTCAGCCTCACAGCTTTGGTTTGTTTGGTTTTTTGAGACAGGGTCTTGCTTTGTAGCCCAGGCTGGCCTCAAACTCATAGAGATCCTCCTGCCTCAGCCTCATGAGTGCTGGGATCACAGGCGTGCACCACCATACCCGGCTCAAAATGTGCTTTTGAAAAATCTGGCCACTCTTCTGCTCAGAGACCCTCAGTAGCTCACCGGAGGGGAGGCCATTGATCCAGAGTCTGGGCTTGGGCTCTGGGAAACCCTGGAACCCTAAGAAATAGTGTGACATTAAATGTGTGTGTATTGCTAGGAAGAGGGCTTGGGTTAGGGCACATGTGCAGAGGGGTGACCCCAGAGCACAAGGGGCTTTGCACTTTAGGCACTGAGTGGGTGAGAGACCAGGTTCTGGAGCTGAGGGCTGGGTTCAAATCCTGAGCCTGCTACGGCTGTGTGACCTCAGGTGAACAGTGCACCCTCTGTGCCTTGGTTCCCTCCTCTGAAAATGAGGCAGTGGTGGTTCCCGCTGTCCAAGGCTGTTGTGAGTAGTGGGAGAGCTGATAGATGAGCACTAAGTAGAAGAAACTTGGCATATGGTGGATGCTCGTGTTTAAGTGAACAAAGAGGCCTCTTACTATTTTTCTATTGAGACAGTGTCCTCGAGCTTTCGGTCCTCCTGCCTCAGCCTTCTTCTGAGTTACCGGAGTTCTAAACGGGCTCAGGGGTGATGTTTTAACTGGGCCTGACTGGGTTGCTTGGCCACCCACACCCCTTTGGAGGACTTCACAGCCAGAGTCTGTCTCACTGTGCCAGGGATGGGCACCCCAGAGTCGGCAGAGCCAAGGGCGCCTTCGCCCCTCTGCTGCATGTGCTGTGGGCACCATGGCTGAGGGACGCCTGGCAGCCCTGGCTCTGGGTGGCAGCCTGGTCGTTCCTCCTGTCCCTGCCCCTGTGCTGGGTGCTCTGGGACACGGCAGACCAGTCCCCTCAGACCGCCCTGGGAGCATGGGGCTCAGAAAGCTGCAACATCCCCTGCCCTGCTCTGGCTGCTGTTGCCCCTGGCCACCAGGAGAAGGCACGTGCACTGGTGTCCCTGCCCCAGGCTAAAACCCTCTGCATTTTGACCCATTAGTTAAGTAAGGATTGTAGAGCTTTTCAGAGCGGAGCTTCCCGTCCCTGGCTTCTTGGTCCGCTGCATTTAAGAGTCCTGGGATTTAGCCACAAGGGTTGCCATTGATGAGTGCCCCTTCCTCCCCTCCGTGCCTCTCCCCCGTCCCTCCCTCTCTGAAGTACAGGGGTTCAAACCCTGGGTGTGCTGGGCAGGCTGTCTGTTCTGGGCCTCCAGGCATCTTTCCTGGGAGCAGGGTGGTGTGAGTGCCATGTACCAAAACTGAATCCCTTTGCTAATTTGGAACCATGGGGCTCCGGGGAGTGGCTTGGTGCCCTCATGCCCAGACGGGTGTCCTACGGAAGCGCTGGGGAGCTGTCTGCCCTCTTGTGTGTGGATGCGGCAAGTGCCACCGTGAGGCAGAGTCTGCAGGCCAGAGCCGGCCCTTTCTCCCGGCCCCGATGGCCCCAGGATGTGCTTGTCATGTGGCCCTGTGGACTGAGACAACGGACGGGGGCCTCCCTGAGCCTTCGCCACGTCCGGGGCACTGTAAGGCCCAGACAGCCCTCGGTGGACAAGGGAACTGAGGCACCAGAGTGCAGCTTGCTGGGCGCTGCCAGCTGGGTGGTGGAGCAGGTGTGGTGGACGCTAGAGGGACGCAAGACAGGCATGGAGAGGTCTGGGCTCGGCTCCTGTGGTGTCCAGGACCGGATTGTGGGACCGTGGAGACAGTGCCTCCACCAGGGCCCGCTGACCGCTTCCTTCTCCCCTCTGCAGGCGCCAGCGTCTCCCCATGGGGTGGCTTCGCTCTGGCCTCCCGTTCCCTGTGAGCTGCCTGGCGCTGGTGTGGGTGGCCGGCTGTGGTAAGTGGCCCCTCTGCAGCATCCGTGACCCCTGCTCGCCTAGACCCTGGGCACCGGTGAGCAAGACAGACCTCCTGGCCTTGTAGGAGAGGACACCGCACAGGGAAGGGCTGGCCGGTGACACAGGATCCCGGCCACAGCACCCATTCAGGTTGAAAATCCAGCTGGTTCTATGCGCAAAGACACTGAGTCCAGGTCTAAAGGTCACTGAAGGCAACAGAAAGAGTCACACAAGAGCGGAGTGAGGAAGCTGGGCAGCCCGGGGCCAGCAGGGAGCCAGCCGGTAGGGATGTGGGCTGTGCAGACACGGGAACAGCGCAGTCTGCAGAGGCATGGCCAAGCGCCGACCAGGCCCGGGGAGATGGAGAGAGGAGTGAGGCTTTCAGGGGCAGCGAAGGCCCAGGGCCACAGGTCCAGATCTGAGCCCAGGAGCAGCTGCTGCAGTGGAGAAGGAGCAGGGGCCTGCAGGCCGGGGTGGGCCAGAGGTGCAGTGTCTGGGGCCATCTGGCAGGCGGATCTGATCGGAGTTGGGCTGCAGCGGGGGAGGAGGAGTCAAGATGCCCCAAGACTTCTGGCTCAAGCCCCGGGGGAAACGCGGATGTCACTTCTGAGATGAGTTTGGAGGGGTGGGTGCAGACCTCCGTGTGGCTGGAAGCCCTCTACCCACTCACTGTGCCCTGGGGCCAGCAGGGGTCCAGAGCGCTCAGCAGGCCGCTCCTCCCACCACCCCGTCCTTGTTCCATTCGCCCCAACCCCCAGGAGCCAGGGGGCTCAGCACAGAGAGGGGCGCAGGGAGGGGCAGGCAGGCGGATACCTTCCCGCACAGCACCAGCTGGGCCTGGGCAGGCAGGGCCATTCACACCTTCCCTCTTGGCTTGGAAGAAGGGCATTTGACCCACTGCCCTGTGGGCCCTGCACCCTGCCAGGTCCTCCCCACCATCTCCCCTGACCCCTGCCTCACCAGCCCTGCGTGGACCAGTTTCCCACCCCTGGGTCGTGCAGATGCTCCTGAGTGAGTTCCCGGCCCCCTGAGCAATCCCACGTCTGCTGGCTGTGTTCCTGGCCATTCAGGTGGTCCCCTGTCCCCACAGGGAGCCTCAAGGTCCTGCAGAAGCCCACCTGCTTCTCAGATTACCTCAGCCTGTCTACCTGCGAATGGCAGCTGGACCAGGCCCTGGAATGCAGAGCAACACTCCACCTGTTCTACCAGCTCCTGTTCAACCCGGATCCCTATGAAGAGTGAGCCCGGGCGGGGGTCACGGGGTCCTCCCTGGACATGCGTGTAGAGCACAGTGGGGGCATTGCAGAGAGCTGTCACCGCATGTGTGGTGGTGGCTCTGGCCGGATCAGGGCCCAGGACCCGCAGTCTCAAACCCCACGGCCTCTGGGCCCGCGGAAAGGCTCACAGGAGCTAGACCTAAGAAGCTTCCCCTGGCAGCATGCATGCGTCCACCGCACGTCCCGTTAGGTCTCGTTCAGCGGCAACACATGGGATGCATTAGCAAGCCCTCCGAGCCAGCTGTCCCGTGTCACGTGGCCACTGGAGGACTCCGGCCTTCTGGAGTCAAGAGTGAGAGAAGCTGGTGTAACTATGGAAATAGTTTGACCCAGTGACCCCTGACTCTGGCGGGGCCATTGAGGGGCCAGGAGGGGACCCACTGGGGGCGGGTTTTCATGGGGAGGAGTCCTGGGGATGCGGGCAGGCAGCTCGGTGTCAGGCTGTACGGTTCCAGGGCCTGTTGGGCTCCCAGGGCACCATGCATCCAGTTCTCTGAAGGATGACACCCATGCCTTAAGGTCACCAGGTACAGACACAGTGGCCCTCCGGCTGAATCTGGCCTGCTACTGTTTTTGTAAGTAAAGTTTTATTAGTACATAGCCACGCTCCTTCCTGTGCTGTGTCAGCAGAGCCAAGAAGTTGTGACAAAAACTGGACGGCCCTCAGAGCCTGAAATACTGACCTCCTGGTCTTTACAGAAATCAGCCACTGGCACTAGCCTCCCCTGTGAACCTGGGGCTGACACGAGGGGCATGCTGGCCTGGCATGTGCCTCTGGGGGTGCTGCCCACTGTGCACAGGACCAACCGTCCACACAGGGCACCGGGACGTGCGTCACAGATGACTGGCGCACAGCTTTTTGCCTCTGAGGACTTGCAGGAATGAGCTAGGCCTGCAGCTGGGGGAGATGAGACGGGTCCGTGCTGGGGCTGGAAGGGGCTGTGTCGCAAGGAAGGAAGTGGTGCTCTGCCCCCACCCCCGCCCTGGCCGCTCTGGCCCTGAAATCGGGGTGGGGGCACAGTCGGAAGGCCCATCTAGGGGAGACCACAGTCACAGCCAGGCTGTACGTGACCAGCCGCCTCACCGTGTTTGCAGAAGCCACGTCTGTGTCCCCGAGAACAGTGCCGCTGCGGCATGCGTGTGTCACATGGGCCTGGAGAACCTGGTCACCAGTGACACCTACCAGCTGGACCTGTGGGCCGGGAGGCAGCTGCTGTGGAGATACAACTTCACGCCCAGCCAGCACGGTGAGGCCGGTGCGGACGCGGGCAGGGAGCCGGGCCCTCCCCTGGGCTCCGTCCCCCAACTCGGGGTGGGGCTGGCACACACTCGGTCCCCTTCAGCTGCTGTCTTGAGCCCCTGGATTTCCGGGTCCGGGAAGGCGCCCACGAGCACCCCCCTGCCCCGGAGGCCACTGGCCCCTGCTCCAGCAGCGACTGAGGAGGGCGACCGCGGCCCCACAGCCACGCCTGGGTGACCTTGCTCGGTGTGTGTGAGACAGGAAGGGAAAGCAGGAGCTGTGGGACCGAGGCCAACTCTCACCTCTCAGCCTGCATTTCCAAAGACAGCTGTTAGCCCTCTCTTGCAGTTGAATAACCTGGCGCTCAGAGAAAGCAAGTGAGCCGCTTTCCGCCGTGCCAGAGCTGGGCAGCAGCGGAAGGAGGCCCAGGCTGCCTCATGGGGCGTGGCGTCCCTCCCGGAGGCGGCCACCTGAACTGACCCCGGAGTGCATTTTACTTTACATTTCCAGTTGGCTTCCTTGGGGAACAAAATGCTATCGTCTTACGTTGGTGACACATTCACTCATCTTGCAGGAATGGTATCCACAGATATAGCACCTTAATCGTGCACACATCTTAAAATAATGTTCAGCTTCTGGGGCCCAGGGGTCAAGAACTTGCCCAGCACGCACAAGACCCTGGGTTCAGTCCCAGCATCACAAAAACTAGGACTAAGATTTCTCCTTGAAAGTCAATTTTAATGCATATTCTGTGCTTGTGAGCTCAGGGATGTGACGCTTGGAAAGACACTAGAGGTTGAAGCGGGAAAATGCAGACGCACACAATACTGAGGCAGTCACCGTGCAGTGTGAGCGCTGGCCACGCGGAGGCAGGGGCACAGCTGACCGGGTGGCCGTGGCCCACGCACTTGGCCTTCCTGCCCAGGCAGCCAGTGCGGCCTCTGAATGCGCTGTGGCCCATGGCAACGCAGTGTCGGGAGGGGCCTCACGCGGCGCCCTGCCAGCCTCCCGTTTGGGAGAAGGCTCGAATCCAGCCCCGCGGTGTCCGCGCCTGCTGGGCGGCCCCGCACCGCCCCTCACACCGCACTTCTCCCCGCAGTGAAGGCCAGGGCCCCGGTGAACCTCACGCTCAGCACCAATGTCTCCAGCGGGTGGCTGCTGTCATGGAGCAACCTGTACCCGCCCTGGAACTACCTGCACAACAGGCTCACCTACCAGGTCCACGTCGCCAGCGAGAGCCAGCCAGAGCATGTGAGTGGGCCGTGGGAAGCGGGTGGGTAGGCTGAGCCTGACCCCAGGAGGTGGCCCGGCCGGGCAGCAAGATGGACAGCCGGCCTGCTCCTCCCGGCCTGCCACAGGCAGTGCCCTCCTGCTCCCGCCTGATTCCCAGGGTGCACTGAACATGGCCGCACTGCTACAGGGGGACATGTGAGGCTGTAGGTGGCACTCTGGCCACACCTTCTGTAACCTGAGTCCCAAAGTGGAAGATCACTCCACATCACGGGCGAGGAGAGGCCTTCGCGCTGAGCCGCCCTGGCCTTTTATTTTATTTTATTATTTTATTTATTTTATTTTAGAGACAGGCTCTGTCCAGGCTGAGCTCAAACTTGCCATTCTCTTGCCTCTACCTCCCGGCGTGCTGGGTTAGAGGTGTGCACCACCATGGGGCATCTGTTTACTTCTTGGCCCTGTTTTAGTCTGTGTTGCCTTCATTTTTTAAATAATTAAGTTTATTAGGACATTTTAGGTTAAGATAATGATCACATTTGTCATAGGGAATTTGTACCTGGACATGATATCTCTGGCTTCTTTTTTCCCATCCCCTCTCTCCCAGCTCCTCCTCCTCTCCTTATTTACATGAGCTTTGTGGCTTCATTTTTAGGCAGACTCTTCCTTCATGTAATGGCCAATGCGCTCCCTGGCAAAGAAAGGGAAGCCAGTTTTCTCTTCCCCCTAAGTCCTAGCTGGTGCTGCTGAGCCCACTTTAAATTCCATGCCACAGGAAGGAGCAAGTGCTGGCGGACTGCTTTGATTGGCCGGGGTTGAAAAAGAGGTGAAGTTCAGCTTCTTCCATTGGTGGGCAAAAGCTACTGAGACCTACTACCCTTGTCGCTCTTCCAACCACAGAGCTGAACCTAAAGAATTCCTTCTCGTGTCTGAGCTGGTCACATGCTCCTTCGTAACCAATCACAGGCTAGGGATGTGGATCAATCCCCAGGGATGGGGATCAACCCTGGAGCTGGGGTTCCTCCTCATGAGTAGAACACAAACTAAGTGGCATAGAAGCCAAGCTGGTTTCCAGCTGTGTCTGCTTTTGGCATATTCCAGCTGCGGCTCAGATTTGGTGGGATTTGCTGTGGAATTTGGGTATATACTCACTCATTTGCCAGAATGATTTCTAGGCAAGGCTCCATAATGGAGAGGGAGTTTTGGCCTGGGTGTTGAAGGATACGTAGGAGTGTTCTAGCTAGGGAAGGAAAAGAAGGCAGAGGGAACTCCACGAGAAAAGGTTTGGAATTTTTTTTTCATTGATGGAATATCTGAGGTTTATGAATCTATTGAATCTGGGGTATAGGAGTATGTAGTGAAGAAGCAGAAACCAGGGCTGGAGTCAGACTGGGGCCATAGTGCGATTCTCACCAAAGCAGTGTTTACTTTTTCTTTTGTGTCTGAGGGCTGCCACACCCTGCCTAGGGTCCCACCCCCAGAGCTGCAGGGCTAGGATTCAAACCTGGGCCTGATTGCCTACCTTCTCTTGAACACTCATGAGCAAACAGTTCCTCAGAAGCTGCAGTTCTGTTGTCTTTCCTTGTGAAACATCGCAGCACACTGCTCCTTGCCTGGAAATGGCGACCAGGCTGTGGCTTCTCACTCACTGCTGCCTTCTGCCCCTTGACCCTGGGCCTCCCCTCCCCTGCTGTGACTTCCTGCCTGTGCCCAGGCTCTCCCTCTGCCGGAAGCCGTGGCCAGGCCTGCGGGACAGAGCTGCCCAGGCTGAACCTGTGGGAGGGGCTGGCAAGACAGTGGCCTCTCCCTAAGTCAGAATCAGATGTTTATCTCCATCCTCCCTTTCTAAACTTTGCTTGGGGTAAAAGCAATATTTACTTAAAGCACAAAATTCCTATGGTGCGTAAGAACACAGCCTGTGGTCCTCCAGCCAGATGTTGGGCGCTGGGTCACCTGTGCCAGGGGTGGAGGGTAGGTTGGTGGGCAGGGGGCTTGGTGGCCAGCGGTGGCTGCAGCAAGTGGGGGAGTCTGCGGGGCCGTCACCACCAGTTTTGCAGCCACACAGTGCCACCTCAGCCTCCATGGCCGAGGACCTCAGGCAGGGCAGGCAGGGCCGGAGGGCTGCAGTACTGTTTGAAGCCCGACTGCTTCTAAGCTCCTGTGACCTGGGGCGTCCAGGTCCTCGCAGCCTGCTGACTGTCGATGGACTGCTACCCCTGGTGCCTGCCCTGTGGCCTGGAGCGCTCCCAGCGGGCCATGCCACCTAACTGCACATACACTGGCCCTACAAGGCCTCTGGAGAGCTGCTGCGCACCCAGCCCTGTGCCCATGACCAGCAGCCCCAGGAGGGCCCTGCCCTTGGCCCCATTTTGCAGAAGGGGAGTTGAGGTCAAGAGGTCGTGTCCCTTACTGAAGGCCACACCGCCAGAAAGCAGCCGTGAGGCCTCACCTTCGCTTGCCAGACGGAGAAGTGAGCCTGGAAGGGCCCCTGGGCTGACGCAGTTGTGTCCATGCCGGACACACCTGCAGCCTGGCAGACAGTGGCCCAAGGGGGCAGCCCCATCCCCGGGCTGCTGGCTCTTGCACAGCGTGGGATCAGCCAAGGGCAACCATCAGGCTGAGCACTGAGGACTCCCTTTCCTGCCAGGTCAAAGTCTACAACGTGACTTACAAGGAGACCACCTTGCACCTGGAAGCCCGAGACCTGGCGTCCGGGGTCACCTACACGGCACGGGTGCGGGCCCTGGCTCAGCTGGACGGCAGCACCTGGAGCGCATGGAGCCCCGGCGCCACCTGGGAGAACTGTGAGTCCTGCGGGCCCTGCCAGCACTGCCCCTCCTGCTGAGCCCCTCGCCTGCCCTGGCAGAGCTCCCCGCACGGGGACAGAGCCCAAGAGCACAGCGTGCAGGCTGTGGAAACACTCCCTGCGCACTGAGGCTGCCGGCCTGCAGGCAGCACAGGGCCTGTGACAGCCAGGCAGATGGATTCTGCGGCCGCCTGGGGAGAAGAGAAAGTGCTCGTGTGGGACAGACGGTGTGCTGGACACTCGTGAATATTTATCGGTCATTTATGGTAGACACCGGGGAATCAGAAGTCCGCTCTGCCCAGCTGCCATTCTGGAGGAGGGCAGAGACAGAAAGACAGGCTTAGAAAGAAGCCAGCTGGATACAGGTGACAGGAAGTGCGGGTGGGGAAGTGAGGCAGGCAGGGTCGTGTGGGGGGCGGACAGTGGCGGAGGCCGCGGGGACGAGGTGACAGTCATGGTCCACACAGGAAAGGAGCCGTCACATGCGCAGCGCGCTGTCCTTGGGGAGCCTGGCCGACAAGTTGCCAGCCTTGTGCAGAGGGGCACCGGGCTCAGGCAGGGCGAGCGGGGAAGTGAGAGCAGCGGCCCCTGCTGGCTGACAGCGAGCAGCTCTGGGCACTGGGCATCCTGCCCTGGGGCACAGTGCGGGAGTGGGGAGAGCAGCGCCCAGCCTCGCTTCCCTGAACTGGGCGAGGGCTCATGGTTCCCCCTTCCAGACTACGGGCAGCCCCTGGAGCAGCGGCTCAAGATGGGCCTGGTCATCGCCTGCTTCGTGGTGGCACTCGTCTGCCTGTCCTGCTACTGCAGCGTCACCAGGTGAGTCCCCGTCTGCACACGACAGCAGATGGGCCAGGCCGCCCGGCCCTGGGCCCGCAGATCAGCCCTGCTGCAGCCCACCTGGAACCCAGAACAGAGAGACCCGGTTTGACAGGCACCCAGGAGGCGGGAGGGGAGTTGGGGTAGGGCCACCCTGGGAGGGTGCTTGAGCTTGCTGCCTGGAGGGCAGCAGAGGAAGGCGCAGGCAGCGGTGCTGCCCTTCACTGCCCAGTCCCTGTCACCCTGGCACGTGGCAGGAGGGAGGAGTCCTGTTCTCGGCCCTGTTGGCCGGGCAGAGGCAGCACTGAGTCCAGGCACCATCACCCCCGGTCCTCTGCAGAGGACCTCTGCGTCCGCACACCTCCGGCCCTGTCCCTGCTGTGCCCTCGGCCCCAGGAGCAGAGAGGCTGAGGGGGACGTGTGGGGCCACCTGTGGCCGGCACACCGGGTCTGAGAGAGCTCCAGCCCCGCTTCATCCCACGCTCCTGCTCCCTGCGGCTGTGGGCCAGTCTTCTATACCACTCTGAACCTCGGCGGCTCTGCTGCCTCTCTTCCCCTCCTCTCAGTGCACCTCAGGAGGACAGGACCCAGGGGTGCCCTACAGCTGAACTGCATCCCCAGCCCTTTAGTTTTTAATTTTGAGACAGGTCTCACCAAGTTACTTGCAACCCTCCTGCCTCAGCTTCCTGAGTGCCAGGCCGCCACACCTGGCCCCTGGCCGTTCGCCAGAAGTGACAGGCACGTTCTTCTCTCAGAGCCTTTGCACGTGCTGTGCCCCTGCCCAGAAAGCCCTTCCCCAGCCTCCCAGGCTCACTCCTGCCGCCTCCACCCCCGTCCCCCCCTCCACTCCGCACACCTTTCTGCCCCCGTC
>NW_022900946.1:2397528-2399931 GCF_012274545.1 Fukomys damarensis | reverse complement strand
CACCTTTATCTTCATTCATGGCACTCGCCACCTCGAGGGAATGACGCCACCCAGTCATTTCGCCGTCCATGTCCTGTCCATCCCATCTCAAAGGTCAGGTCCAGGAGGGACCTGTCTCATTCCGCATTGTGGCCCTGGGGCCTGGCACAGTGATTGGTACATAGATGCTCAATTAACACACGCTGGGAAGCCAGGTATAGTGGTGTATCCCTGTAATCCCAGAACACAGGGAGGCTGAGGCAGGAGGATCACAAGTTTGAGCCAAGTCTTGACAATTTTACAACTTAGCAAGACCCTGTCTCAGAAGGGGGTTGGGGGGACAAGTGCTGTAGCTCAATGCAGAGAGCCTAGGTTTAATTCCTAGTAGTGAAATAGACAAACAAATCGATGTGCTCACTAAACTTGGGCCATAGTCGATCCTGAGGTGGTGGGGCGTCCTCCCAGGGTGCTGGGCCGTGGCCTAGGGTGGGAGCAGGAGCAGACGCTGCTTCTCTGCGGCTTCCTGGGGCCTTCCGAGGAGCCCCCTCGGCGGCTGCCCTGGTCCCTGGCGTGGCGGGGCCTCCTCAGGAGCTCGGGGCCTGCAGAATCGGGTGTGAAGCCATCCTGCCCCTGCCCCGCCCCATTCATCCGTGGGGTCGGTGGGATGGCATCTCGTGGTGGGGACTGGGCCACGGCCTCCCAGCCAGCCTGGTCCTGACATCCCAGGCCAGGCGAGGACAGGCTTCCCTGAAGGTCGTCCCTCTGTTTCCAGGATTAAGAGAGAGTGGTGGGACCAAATTCCCAACCCTGCCTGCAGCCCTGCGGTGGCCATTGTCATTCAGGGTCCCCAGGTGAGACTGGGGAGGCTTTGGGCAGGCGGGTGGCTGTCCGACAGCTTGGAGCAGCAGCTCCTAGAGCCAGTGTCCTCTCCCCTCGGCCGGGCCCCTCTGGGGTCTCCAGTGTGAGTCACCCCGTGCCCTCCCCAGGCATTCCCTGTACCAGGAAGGAGGCCAGGAGGAGCGGGGAGGGGCAGACGCCCTGTCCTCCTCTTGGAGGTGGGCAGCTGCCCCAGAGCCCAGTGTGTGGAGGACGGCTCGCGGGGCTGGGCTGGGCCTAACTGCGGGCCCTCATCCGGGACCGGTGGCCTCAAATCTCGGCGCCGTGGGTCCCCCTCGGCCGGCCTTGGTCAGGGGCTGCAAAGCCCTCTCGGCCCTAGGCCTGGAGGTCAGCACCCTGGGGCAGAGCAGGGTCTGGGGCCGCAGGCCTGGCCAAGTTCTGCCCCCGCACTGTTATGAGGGCACTGAGGCTGGGCATCTTGTCGGCCTGCCCACGCTGGGTGCCCGCTGAGAGCTGCATCGCCAGGCTGGGCCTCACTGCCTATGTGCGTTCCAGGTGTCGGCGTGGGAGAAGCGACCACGGGGCCAGCAGCCCGGCAAATGCCCGTATGTATGAGATTCACCTGCATGGCTTTGCAGGGCAGGAGCAGACAGCAGAGTGTGTGCAGCCTCACTCAGGCTCTGGGGGTGGTGAGAGGGGCGGGCGGGCTGCTGGCCCGGCCCCTGATCCTTAGCAACCAGGCGCCAGTGGTGCATCTAGTGAGGACCTGCACGCTCACAGCCAACAGCCGCATCCTGAGCATTCAGGGCCTCCTCCCTTGGTGCCTCTGGGACCTGCGTGACACAGAGGTGCAGGGCCCTGCCCCGACCCCAGGAGCCCTTCAACCTTTCTCACCATCACAGCTTAGGTGACCATGCTGTTTCGGTGTTATTATCCCTGACAAAGACTTTTCCTCATTCAGGAGACCAAGTTTGTATTAGACCACCGGCTGGGTTCCAGAAATCCAAAAGGAAGAAACAGGCCCTGCCCTCAGGAAGTTCCTGGTTTAGCAGTAAAGACAGACTCATTGGTTACTGATTATAGAACCTGCAGCCATGTCTGCAGTAAACACACATTATACAGGATGATTTCAAAGTGGGCTTTGAAGGTTAAGTAGGAGTTTTTCAAGTGGCAGTGTTGAACCCTGACCAAGCTTTGCATTTGCAGGCACTGGAAGACATGTCTGACCAAGCTCCTGCCCTGTTTGCTGGAGCATGGTGTGAAAAAGGATGAAGACCTCCCGAAGGCTGCCAGAAATAGGGCTTTGAACGGCCCCGGGAAATCAGCATGGTCCCCTGTGGAAGTCAGCAAGACCGTGCTCCTGCCAGAGACCATCAGTGTGGTGCGGTGTGTGGAGCTGTTTGAGGCCCCAAGAAAGGCAGAGGAGGAGGACGAAGAGGAGGAGGAGGAGGAGGACGAGGAGGAGGGTGAAAAGGACTTCGGCACATCTGTGGAGAGCGGCCAGGGCTTCACGGACGGCAGGGAGGGCATCGCAGCGCGGCTGACCGAGAGCCTGCTCCTGGGCCTGCTGGGCGCCGAGGAGGGGGC
>NW_022900946.1:2392473-2396905 GCF_012274545.1 Fukomys damarensis | reverse complement strand
GCTGCTGCTGTGGGGACCGGGCCTCGCCCACGGCTGAGTGTCCCCCCGAAGCTGGCCTCCACCCCGCCTCTCTGGCACCCGCAGGCCTCTTGGAGGAGCACAAGACGGCCCTGCCCTTCCCCCCTGCCCCCGGCAGTGCCCACAGCTCAAGCCAGGCCCCAAAAGGGGTGGGCCTGCTCCCCGCAGGGTCCCCGAGTGCGAGGGTGTCCTAGGCACGGGCTCCTTGTCACCCATCAGCCGGGGGCCCTGGACCTGCCCGCGCCACCAGGCACCTGCGGGAGGCAGCGGTGCAAATTGGACACAGCTGTGTCCCGAAGTGCACCGCAGCTCCGACGCTGCCGCCTGCCTCCCCTGAGTCTGCAGCAGGCAGCCCGACCCCGGTGCGTCCCTGCACCCAGTCACTGCTTGCCTGGGGCTGACTGAATGGACAGGTTGAGCCCAGAAACTAGCAGCCCCCGGGGGTGAGTCGGGAGGCCTCGGCAGTGGGCAGAGTGGGGTCCCGGAGGTGCCCACTTTCTCTTCATAGTGATCTTGGGCCGACGCTGAAGGCTGTCAGCTTGGGGCTCCCTCCCGGCCCCTGGACACAGACCTGGCTCCTTGCGACAGCTCTGGCTGTTGGGCACCGCTGACAGCTACGCGAGGCACAGGGCCCCAGCCTGCAGCTCTGGGAAAGGGCAGGGAGTCTGTCCACGTCCCAGGACTGTGTCCCCAACCTCCTGTTTGCTGGGGAGGGTAGGACAGGATCAGGTTATATAAGTAAGGTCTCTTTATCTCTCTGTTCTTTGTGTATTAAACAAACTTGCTGCCAGGCTGTGCGATGAGGTCTTTATTAAGCCTGGAATCTTCCCATCCACGGGAACCAGGGCACAGGTTAAGGACTTGGAGTTGGCGCCCAGGGAGGCTGCTTCCAAGTCCTCGGTGTCCAGAACAAAGAACTGAACAGGGCACTCGAGTCCCAAGAGTGAAAGAAGCAGGCAGACATGGCAGCACACATCTGTAATCCCAGCTTTAGGAGGCTGAGGCGGGAGGATCTTGGAGAATTCAGGGCAGTCGGGGCTACATAGTAGGGTGTTATCTCAAAATAAATTAAAAAGCAAAGGCCCATTCCCCAGGGCTCAGTGGCCAATGCAGGGCTTACAGCCCAGTTGGGACGGGTCCTGGCTCTCAAGGTCCTGGGTGATAGATCTATAGTGGGCGGTTGTAGAGTCCTCACCTGGGGCACCTGCCTCAGCTGCAGTGGGGAGAATCAGAGCGCACTGGGAAGGGGTCACAGGCCAGGGCCATGCACTTTCGGCTCTGCACATGTGGGGGCTTTTGCGGAGACAGGGCAACCTTTACAGGGTTTTCTCAATCCTGACCCACAGCTTCCTGTCTACTTGTCCTGCCTCTACCTCAAGAAGTGAGTGACCCCCGAAGCCCTGCCAAGGGTGGGGAGTGAGTTAGGAGGGCAACAGGCTGGGCAGGTGTATTACAGCTGGCCACCAGCTGGGTGACAAACACTGCACCCTGCCACGCAGCACTGGGACAGCCTGGCACATGGGCGGGCAGCCTGCAGGAGAGCTGCTGCTCGTCATGGGAGGGCTGTCATTTCCAGGGGGCAAATTCTCCACCCGTGCAGCTGCTTGGGGAAAACTTCCTAGGGTACACACCGAGGACCTGGGGACTGGCAGGAGACTGGACAGCCAGGTCCGCAGCCTGATGAGGTGGGCCTGGGCTAGCAGGGGACCTCAAGCTTCTTTCTGGAATCGTACAGGAGGGAGCTGCGAAGGAAGGAAGCTGAGATCTGAGATGTGGGGGGTGTCAGTGTGCTCAGGGAGGCCTTGCAAAGGTGACATTTAAGCTGGGAGAGGGAAGATGAAGTGGAGGCAGAACATGCCAGGCAATGTATACAGTGTGTGCAAAGGCCCTGAGGCATGAGGACTTTGGGTCGTAGTACTGAAAGATCCACTGCAGAGAAGCGAGCCAGGGACTGGTGGTGGTAGTGGAGATAAGATCAGGGCATAATGGGGCCAGAGTGAAGAATCCATATTTGGTCTTGAATGCACATTAGCCCCACCCCTTAGAAACCAATCTCCCATCAATCTACCCAATCCTGACGTGCCTATAACTAGGAGGCAGTTAAAGAGGTGCAGCCATAGGGTGTGCTCCTCCCAAAGGGCTCCTCTTCCACCCTAAAGAAGTGGAGGACTAACATTCCTTCTGACAGCAGTGCCGGGGTGGCTAGAATCCTGATCACTAATATTTGTCACCCTGGACTCCTTCCAGGAATGAACTGTTCACGCTAGGGAAATTCTTCCTTGGAATTTCCTTGGTAATTTTACTTTTTAAGAAGCTCCTTCTAGTGTGGTCCTTGAGCTACCGGGCACTGGCGTGTGAATTGGTCAGGAGCCCCTTTGGGGTGTGGAGCCCCAGGCCAGCTCTCTGCATCGTCCGTCTGTCTGTCCACCCCTGCAGGCTGCCTGGCCCTGGCTCTCTCATTTGTAAGGTAGGAAAGGCTCTCCAGGGGCGCAGGCAGCAGGAGCACAGAAACCCAGCCCCGGCCCTGGCTGTGGCCCCAGCTGCCTGTGCTTCGTCCTGAGCTGGGGCTGGAAGCTTCTGCCTGCCCCGCATACCCTGCCCTGCTCATCTCTGCCTCCTCCTGGACACTGCCAGGCGACAGCCTGGATGCTCAGACCCTCACCACCAGGTCCCTGTGGAGCAGCCTCTCCCTGCAAAGGCAGCTGTGAAAGCAAACGGCATTTGTGAGCACGGGTCGCAGTTTTACCTCTAATTTGCAGGAAGGGAGAAAAGAAAGCCATGAAAGAAAAGAGATGCAAGTCTGCAGTCACTCCTGCAGCAGAACTTCTGCTAGGACGGAAACGCTCTTGGGCCATTCACTATGGCAGTGACTGGCCTCAGACCCACAGAACGGGGTCTACTCTGGCTCTCAGTGGCCTCTCGCTGACAGGCCCCAGTGAGTGACAGTCACCCGGCTCCCTCTGATGACCTCCTCCCATCCCAATCACCCCAAAGGCCTCACACGCCCCGAGACACCCCAGTGAAGCTTCCTCCCTCTCAACACCGCATGGGGAGAACTGAGCTCCAGAATTTTTTTGGAGGGGACAGAGCACGTTGAAAGCATAGTGGCAATGTTACCTGAGGTTCCTGGAGTCACCCGTAGCCCTCAAAATGTAGGACTGAGAGGCTTAAATTCTCATTTAATCATAATCAATTAACATTTACATTTTAAAATGATTAACTTTTCAAGTATACCTACATACTATTTTCCATTGCCTTAGCCCGGAGGAGAGGGAAATTCTGGGAAGATGGTAAGAGAGGGACCTAGAGAAAGAGCTCACACCAAAAGCTCACCCCAAGAGCCCCAGGGATGGGCACTGGGGGGGGGCAGGAGTTTCCCAGCAGCCCCATGGCGCTGACCCCTCCCAAGGCATCGATTTGGGGGCCTCTCCCAGTATCACACCCTCTGCCCTGCTTTTACGAAGATGGGGGGCCCGGGGGCAATGAGTGTGTCTGCTTTAATTTTTTTTTTAAAAAACAAAAAGCTGCTTGTTGGATTTTTCTGGTTCCTAAATTGGCATGCAAGCTTCCCCAACGCAGAGAAAAACCTCAAGGTAGCGAAGAGGAAAGTTGAAAACCACCGGAAACCCCGTCCCCACCCTGGCACCTGGGCCCTGTGGGCCGTCGAAAAATGAATGTCTTTTTTGAAGCAGTACTCCCTTGACATCCTGTTGATAAGCCTTTGTGACATTATTTTCCCACGAAAGTTAATTAAAAACCCAAAGAGCAAAAAACAAAAACAAAACATAACAAAAAACCCAGCAAGTTTTTGTGTCTTAGAGGCAAGGAGGCCCGACCTCACCTCCCCGGAAAGGTGAAGGGGTGGGTGACGCCTGGGACTTGCTGCGCTGCCCTGGCCCCCCGCAGCCCTGTCCCTCACTTCTGCGCTGTGCGACATGGGCGAGGGTCTCGACCTCTCTGGGCCTCATCTTCCTTCCGGAGTTGGAGCGGGCGGCCAGGCCGCACCCAGCTGCCCTCCTGAGGGGCCCCTCACCACCGGCCTCTTCCTCTGACCGGCACCAGGCCCCTTTCTGGACAAGGACGGGAAGGGGTGAGCTCCTCGGTCGCTGCTGCCCCCTGGTGGCCGGAGTTGGCCCAGCGCCTGGCTCCGTCCTGGGCCAGGATCCAGGCCGCAGAAGCAGGCGGGCACCGGCCCCACCTCTCCTCCCTCCGCAGCCCGATGGGTGGGGTCCCCTGGGTGCTGGGTGGCCCGGACTGCTGCACCCCACCTCGCCTGTACAATGGTAACATCGGTGCCCGTCTCAAGCTTCAGACGCTGCTGTCTGCGAGCCCTGAGAGCGGAGCCCCCTGGACGCACCCGCGGACCGGTAGGCCGTGGGTCTCACCTGCATTCGCTTACTGTAACAAGGACCGG
>NW_022900946.1:2376516-2392291 GCF_012274545.1 Fukomys damarensis | reverse complement strand
CTGACCCCCGGCCCTCAAGGTGTCCAGGAACGCGCCCGGCCCATGGGTCCCCTCACCACGAGCTCGCCTCCCTGCAGCGGCAAGCGGCACACAGCCCTGCACCCCGGAATCCACGCAGTCACAGCGGTAATCAGAGAGCAGCACTGCCTTTCCCGCTGCTGTTCTTTCCTCCGTGCTTCATAAGCCGGTAGGTGCTCAGCTTGACCCCCGAGACTGCCACACACTTTGCTGCCACCGAGGCTCGTTAGACCTGCTTGAGAAAGAGAATGAAGCCATCTGGAAGCAAGCAGGTCCCAGAGGAAGAGCCTTCAGCCTGACATCACGTGAGCACCTTGAACCACCCACACCTGAAACCATTCCCTAAACTTTTTGTATAAGCCCAAAGCCCCATTTTTAAAAAGCCAGTTCTGTCATTTGTAACCACAAGTCTCCTTGTTGAAACAAGCTTATTTTTTGAGATAAAGTTCATATAACGTAAACCATGTTAACCACGAAGCATATAGAACCAGCGCGGTGCAGTAGACCACAATGCTTTGTTTAGCATACCCACGGTGTCGTCCCAGAACATTTCCATCACTGCCTCCCGCCCAGGAACAAGAACCTGCCCCTCAGCAGCCCCTCCTGATTCTCCTCCGAGGTCCCTGCTCCCACAGAACGGTCCCCTCTCCAGACCTGGCACGGTGAGCGCTTTCCCAGAAGCGCTGCCTGACATGTGTGCCTTCCAATTTCGTTAGCCACTGCTGCTTTCCATTTCCGTTCGACTTTTCACTGTAATAAAGTAAAGCCTCGGTCAGGCAGAAAGCCCCCAGCTAGGCCTGGCCCCAGCCAGACTCCCGGGTGATGCGAGCTGAGGTTCATTCCTCCTCTGTCCCGGGTCCCCAGCCCAGGGCTGGGCCTGGACCAGGCGCTTGGTAAAGCAAAACTAGACAAGAAGAGAGGGTGGCCCGGCTCCGACAGGCCGGCCTGGGGGATCAGGACAGGGGCTCCAGGCGTTTGTGGGCTGGTTGATGGACACCCGTGTTGCCCGTCCGCAGTGGGCAGCGCTCTGGGCGGGAGGACTGCAGCTGGCCTATCACTTCCCACACTCTGGCCCTTCATGACGTGCAGAACCAAACTGAGAGCTTGCCACAGTGGGCACCCCCAACAGGAACTGCATTGCCGCTGGGTGCCCCAGGTGCGCAGGGCGGAGCAGAGCCGAGCCCGTGCCTCGGCCCTCACCCTCCCCAGTGTGTGGCAGGGTAGTGGGCATCCCAGGGCAGGTGCACCAGCACCCTCAGGAGCCCTTCCTGGTACCCATGCTGCCCCCCTCTGCTCCTGAGTCCCCTGGCCCGGCTCCATCAGCGCCTCTCTCCCAGGGTCCTCAGCACCCACGTTCCCGTCCCAGTGTCACAGTATCCCAGCTCCTCCTGTATCCCACCCTGCACAGGGTGAGGCTCCATAAGGGGGGAACAAGTTGGGTGCCTGTGATGCCAGCACTCTGGGAGGCTGAGGCAGGAGGGTTGCAAGTTGGGCAGCTTAACAAGTTTCATCTCCAGGAGAGCAGTCAGCGCGGCCACCAGAGGGTAGACCGGACACTGGCTCTTGCCCCGGCCCTCTCTCTGCATTCCGTCCTGTCCCAGCACAGCCCCACCCGGCTCCTGTGCCCAGGGAGAGGGGTTGATGTCCAGCTGCCCACTCCCCAGAGCTGCCCACCCCGTGTTCCCTCGCCGCTGGGCCTCACAGCTCGGAGACCGCGTGTGGCCTTTAGCTGGTTTCTCCTGTGCTGATCAGTGGCTTCCCACTGCACCCGTAGGGGGACTCGGGCCCAGGAATGAGGATGTTCTCCCTCAGGTTGCTCCTCCCTCCAGTGACCATGGCCCTGGACAGCCGTGCTTCCTCTCCCCTCTCCCGTGCGTGAGCAGCCACTGCCTGTCAGTAGATGCTTGTTGACTGACTGATGGACAGATCTCAGTAATTTTTTCTGTGGGAGGCTGACCTTTCTGAGTGTGGGGAAACCACGGCAGCCTGAACTTTCAGTAAAGCAGAGGCTGTTGGAGGAAGGGAGTCTGCAGAAACTCGCCACAGCTGCCCGGAAGCAGTCACCGCGCCCAGCCTCCCTAGAAGGTGGCTTGGGGGCCCAAGGCCTGGAGCGGAACAGGAGAGCACTCGTGGGTGTGGACAGGACGGGCCACGCTCTGGCCTGGACACAGAGCCCGGCCACAGCCTGCAGCCCCACCAGGGCCTTGTGCGGAGAGGCTCACACTCACACATGTGTGCAAGCCAGGCAGGCGACGGTGCTCACCGTCACCTCGCGCGTGTGGCGCAGTCTGCAGCCCTTGGGCTCCCACCTGGTCCGGCTCCGCCACCCACAGCGGCCCTTCACCCCCCCGCCCAGCCCTGCACCGTCCTGGCAGGGAGGAGTCCGGTGAACACCCATTAGCTAAGCATGCAGGCGTGTGTGAGTGCCTGTGGCGCGCTCTGTGTGCATCCGTGTTACAGTGACGCGTGTGCACGTGTGTGAGGTAGGTCCTGGCTGCCTGCTGCCCGGCCTGGTGAGCGTGGCTCTGTGCCTGGTTGCTCGGGCCACCGTGCCAACCCGTGGGTGTGCGAGGGACGTGCCTGAGAGGCCTCGTCCTCCGTGAGCCGGGCCGACGAGCGCGGCCTGGTGCAGTGAGCGACACTAGCCCCCGGCTCACAGCAAGTGTGCAATGCATGCTCCCTGCTGCTGCTCCCACTTGTGTGCCGTGCACACCTTGCACACACGTGTCCCCAATGTGCCCCAGCAACCACATCCCAGGGAGAGCGGCCTGTCAGCTGCGGGAGCCCCGGTTCCAGTAAGTGTCCTGGGTGGAGGCGCCTGGGTCAGGCAGGGCTGCGAGATGCCACTAAGAGCCCACCGGCTGCTCCCAGTGCTCGGGATGGGGCCTGGCACAGCTCTTCCCCAACCTGTCTCACCGGCCAAGCACTGAATGGAGGAGTCCAGGTGCCTGCTGGGAGGTGAGGGCGGCCCTGGGCACCAGCTCCGCAGGGCCAGCACGCAGCAGCCGCTCACACAAGCGGCCCAGAGTGGTGGGAAACAGAGGCTGAGATGCACAGGACCCACGGGGAAGGTCGGCCAGGGCTGCTCAGGGGCGGGCAGGGGAGCGGCCAGTGAGGAGGTGACTGGCATGGCCCGCAAGGGGACACTAGACCTTGACTGAGTGAAGGAAGGGACGGGCACTCAGACTCCTGGAGCGCCAGGGAAGGGACGTGCTGGCCGTGGAAGGAAGGCCCGGCAGGAAGGCTGTGAGGAGGAGCTGCCGGGGGACTGGGGAGGACGACAAGCCGGGGGGTAGAGGTTAGGGTTAGGGAAAGCTCCTGGCGTCACTGCACTGTGGCCATCTCCGGGGTCTGGCCGGGTCCCGGGGTAGTGGCACCATGGTCCTGGCAGGGGGACAGGTGAGGGCCTCAGGGCTCAGAGGAGCCAGCCCCCGCCTGAGGAGGTGGCGCTGTGGAGAGGCCTGCGCAGGGTGCTGGGGACATGTGGGGGAGGCCCGGACCCCACAGCCACCTGGTACAGCTTCCCGGCAGAGCCAGGCTGCAGACTCTGGCCTCATGCCCCGCCCGCCCGCACACTGCAGCCGAGAGACCCCTGGGGGCGGCTGGCGGCTCCTGAAAAGGAAGCGGCCCATGCCAAGGCAGTGCCTGAGGCAGGCAGTGTGGCCGCAGTCTCCCCCCTGCGCTTCCCAGAACACTGAACTTGGTTCACTCTGTGACCTCTTCTCCTCTTTAGTCAGCCCCGGCCCAGCTTCACAGAGGGTCCTCTGGGGCCCTCCCGCGGCGTCCAGTCAGACCTTACCCTCCCTCCTAAACCAGCCGTGGCTCCCACCGGCCAGGGCCGGGGCTCCCAGCAAGGCCCATGCAGGGCTCCTCCAGGTCGCGGGCTCACCACTTCCCCTTGTTTGTGGCCACCTGGGTCCTCGCCGCCCACGCCGGGGCCCAGCGTTCCCCGAAGAGGCGGTGCCGTCTCGCCCCCGCGGTCGGGCCAGCAGAGAGCCAGCGCCAGCCTGCCAGTGCTCTGCGGTGTGGTTCCTTCCTCTTTCGGCGCTCTGATCTTTATTATTTCCCTTCTCTCTCTTTCCCCAGGGTTTATTTTGCTGCTGTTTTCTAACTTTGTGAAAAGGGTGATCGGACAGTGAGCCTCCGCTCTTCTTCCTGCTCATGTGTGGCTTCCCCTCTGCGCTCCTCCGTAGCTGCGACTCCCGAGGCCAGGCGTATTTCTGTTTTCTGTCGCGCTGTCCAGTTTTCTCTTGTGATCTTACTTTTGTCCCTGGTGACACAGTTGTATTTCTGGCTTCCCCACGGCGCTCTGAACGTTTTGGGAGCCGGCCCCTGCTATTCCTCCGGACACTGGCACCTGCGGCCGTTCCCGGGCCTCCCTGCACACTGCTGCAGCCGTCCTTCTGCTCCCACTGCTTTTCACACAAATCTATTCAGGCATGTTTGAGTCACACCGTCTTGTCTCTGCCCACGTCCTCTCAGTTTTAAGAAAATGAAATCTGATCCAAAGTGGATGAAGCTACGAGGAATTTTACTGTCTCCTTTGACTAGAAGTGGCTTTCAGGAATAGCCAGATCAAGGGGTCTTCAATCCCCACTGGCCAGGTCATCACAAGGCCGTTCCTCCAGGGTCTCACACTGTGGCCTCCAGGTCTTATGGCCCCACCTGGGCCAGCTGGGTGGCCTGGGCAGCACAGCAGATGCCGGGGGCAGGCAGTGAGCCTGGGAAGGGCCTGGGCACTGAATGGAGACAGCTCAGGAAAACCAGGGTGCCGTTTTTGGGAGAAGGTGAGGAAGGGTAGGACAGCAGCAAACGGCCAGGTGTGGTGGGCACGCCTGTGATCCCAGCACTCGGAGGCTGAGGCAGGAGGGCCACCACGAGTTCAAGGCCAGCCTGGACTACACAGCAAGACCCTGGCCCAGACAAACAAACAAACAAAGGAAAGCAAAACCGAGGGGCAGCAAGGCTGAGCATCCCTCATCCAAAATGCTTGAGACCAGAAGTGTTTCAGATTTTGACTCCGGGGTTTATAGAATACTTCCACGCCCATGATGCGATATCTGGGTGATGAGACACATATCTAAGCACAAAGTTCATTTATGGTTTACATTCACCTCATGTGTTCAGCCTGAGCATAGCATAATGCAGTATTTTTTAGCACATTTGTGTTATTCTTTGTTTTGTTTAGATTTTTTATAATGGGGATTGAACCCAGGGCCTTAGCACTGAGCTACATTCCAAGACCTTAAAAAATTCTTTTCTTTTTTAACATTTTGAAACAAGGTCTAAGTCACTAAGCTGCCCAGGATAGGCTGGACCTTGCAATCCTCCTGCCTCAGCCTCCCAGAGGGGTAGGGGTACAGGTGTGCACCACCACACCCAGTGGTATACTAATGCACCTGCATTTTCACTGTGACCCATCCAGGAGCTCAGGAGCAGAATTTCCCACTTGAGGGCATAAACATTTCAGATTATGGATCTTCTCAGATTTCTGTATCTGTGATACTCACTGTGACACACTGCCACACTACTACCTCCAGAAATGCCAACGACTCCAAGGGACCCCAGTCTGCACCACGACCAGGAACCCATGCGCTTCCTGTCGGCTCCCCACCAAACCCGCAACCACCCAGAGTCAGGGAGCAGAACTCGGAGGCAGCAGGACGGGGAGATCAGCAATGCTTTCCTGGCCCAGCAGACCTGGCCAGCTCCTCCGGGCACCCCACCTTGGGCCGCCAGTCCCAAGCCCCTCAGCCTGGGAAGGGAGGGTTGTGGGAGTGCCCGGTTAGTGCCACTGCTGCAGTCAGCATCTGCCCCAGGCTGCTGGGGCTGCTAGGACAGAACGCAGCAAGCAGGCGACTTCGGCCAGGCATGCACTTCTCATGGCCCTGGCGGTTGGGAAGGCTGTGACCAAGGCACCGGCTGGAGCGGCCTCTCCTCCTGGCTTGCAGGCAGCCCCTACTTGCTGTGACAGGGACTGATAGCAGGTTCCCTGAGGTCTCTTCTAGGAAGTACAGCATCATCCATCCAACCACACAGCCACCCTGGCCACTGCTGGGCTGGCATAGCACCAAGACAGGAAGCTCAGCTTCTGTGTTCGTCTGCTTTCCATTACTGTCACAAGATACCAGAGATAATGGACTTACAAAGAGGAAAGGTTTGCCTTGGCTCACAGTTTTCTTGGTTTCAGTCCATGGTCTCTTGGCCAAATTGCTTTTGGGGCTGCAGCAGAACAGCACAGCATGGTGGGGACCATGTGGTAGGACAAACTGCTCACCCCATGGTAGCCAGGAAGCAGAGAGATAGAGGAAGGGACTGGGCCCCAGTACTGCCTCAAGGCCATGCCCCTAATGACCTAGCTTTCTCCCACTAGGCCCTGCCCCGGAAAGGCTCCCCATTCTCCCAGTAGAGCTACAGACTGGGAAGTCAAGTAACAAATGAGCCTTGGTCAACATCTAAGATCCCAGCCTCAGCACCCCTCACTCCAGTTTGGCAGCTCTGGCCGCACTGGTCTGGACTCTCAGGTGCACTCACGGCTCCAGCCTGGGTCACCCTCCCACCTAACTGCTTCTGCTCTTTCATGGTTCTCAGACTCTCTCCACATCATCCCCTCCACCCTCTTAGTTTCTTCTTCAGGAAATATTCTCCTTAAAAATGAAAGCCCAGAACCAGACGCTGACTTTAGGGGTAGCCAGCAAAATAAGACTAAACTCCCTTATCCTGGATATCGCACCTCTGTTAATGCAGCCTGGGGTTGCTAAACATTTCTCTTGTTTGGGACTGACTCTTGGCTTTGGGACAAGCTCTCAAGGACTTTCCAAACATGTCATTTTCCACATGTTGCTTTAGTGGTTCCAATCTTCATACGTGTAAAATTGATTTCTTGAGCTGACATAAAAAACCCTGCATAATTCCTAGGTCAGTGTCCTTGGCAAGATCGTGACTTATAACTCCATAGATTATTTTTCGTTTTGAGACAAGGTCTTGCTATGTAGTTCAGGATGGCCTTAAACTTGTGACCACCCTCCTGTCTCAGCCTCCCAAGTGCTGGGATTACAGGTGTGGGCCACCACGCCTGGCTTCTAAATATATTTCATGTGTCCTCTTCCTGCTGTGCTCTTTCTCCAGCAGGCTGACGTTTTGTGATTTTTCTTTCCCAAATAGAAATGGCTTTATGGGATTCCTCAGGCTCAGGAAGTAATGGTACAAAAGGTATAAAATAGTGACGATGAACTTCCCCGCCACTCAGCAGTAGCCCCACGGCACTTGGGCTGAACTTCCTGGGTCCAGGTTCTGGCCCAGCCCTCTCCAGCTGCGGCCCAGGCAGCGGCCCTGTCCCCGCCCCTCTGCTTGCCTGGGTCTCCAAAGGCACTGCAGAATGGCACTAGTCAGGGCTCCGTTTCTCTGCCGAACTGTAAGCACGAATCCATCCATCTTAGTTTTTCCAGCTACACAGCAAAGGCCACAGGTTGCGGCTTCACAACAGACTTCTGTGTCCACCTGGTTCTGGGAGCCGAAGGCCAAGGCCAGGGTGGCACCGGTCACTCTCTGGTGAGGCCCTTTCCCCAGCTCGGTCCACAGAGGTCTTCCCTCTTCCTCTTCCAGGAAGGCCACAGCCCTCCCGCATCATTCTTTTTGATAATGAGAATTCAGCCTGGGGCTTCTCACGGAGCTGCCTCCCAGCCCTTTTGGTTTTTGTGTTTTGAGACAAGTTCTTGCTTAACTGCCAAGTTGTCCAGTTTGGGCTTTAACTCGCGATCCTTCTGCCTTGGCCTCCCAGTGCTGGGATCGCAGGCGTGCACCCTAAGGCCCAGCTCTGCGCCTTCCCTTCTAACCTTATTTAACTTTGCCTCCAAAGACCGACCTCCAAACCCAGTCACCCCGGGGGAGGGGGCTCCTGCTGGCTTGTGACCTGGCCTGACGGCCTAACCCAATCTCAATGGCCCCGGGATTCCCCTGTCTGGGGCTGGACTTCACGGGAACCACGTCTTCCTCTGCAGAGCGGGTGAGATGGGGGTTTGGCTTCCCCCCCGCTGCTGCATAAGCAAATACAGCCCACAGCCAGGGCCCTGGAGAATAGAGACGGAGACCTCAGCCTCTAGCTAAGCCCAGCCGTGTCCCTTCAGCTCCCGAGCTTCAGCTCCCTGACACTGCTTTTCTCAGGTGTCTCCCAGAAGCCTCAGGCGTTGGGAAGGAGCCTGGATCACTGGATTCGGGGAGGAGGCCACTGCTGAGCTCACAGCTGACTTGCAGGCAGCCAGGGGCCTGGTGGGAGGCGGGCACGGGCAGACAGTAAGGTTGCGTTGCGTCTCCCTCGCTGCTGTGACTGACCAGCTCTCCTGGCCAGATCCTCCCCTGCCGTCCGCCTTTGAGCCAGCTGACTTGAGACTGAAGCCTCTAAACCATGTGCCCAAACTGTCCTCCTGCTTCAAGCTGTGGATGTCAGTGCCGTGTCCAGGCACAGGGAAGGGAAGGTGACCGAGATGGCGGGTTGGAACCGAGTGACAGTGTCCCTGGCAGGCCCCGAGCTATCCCTCACTGGCAAGTGGCAGACCATCGCTTGCCTGTGGGATGGGTTTGCCTTCCTCCTCGGGAGGCCCCCGTGTTGCTCCAACCGACACTGGCCGAGATGGTGGCCACTGAGCCCGGGGGTGGGGGGAGGCAGCTACGCCGCCCCTCTATGCGTTTTACCACCAGTATTCTTTTCAGTGCCTTAAAACAGCCATTTGGTGATGATCACAGATTCCGTGGGTGAGGAATCGGGCAGGGACGGCCTCACTCTGCTCTGTGGTGTCCGGCAGAATGGGGACCTGAAGGCCGAGGTCACCGCCCTGCTCGACTCTGGAGTCGCCCACGCCTGGCTCCTTGGCCAGGGACAGAACCGACACCCGACCGTCCAGGGCCTCCTGGGGAGGCTTGGCTTCCCCACCGCATGGCAGCCCTGGCCTGCTAGCGGAAGTCTTCCAGCCTTCTTCCTTCTGTTGCAACTCAGAGGACTCCAACTATGAGGTGGCTATGGATACCAAGAGGCACACTATGAAAACACATGTGCACGTCCACTCGTGTGACTCAACTTCCTTATGTGTTAACCTTTCCACTGAAAACAAAGAGGAGACGTTTCCACATCATCTCCATTTACACAGAGATATACTGTGTCTTTTAAAAGCTACGAAGCATTGTTTTATGGAAGCTGTGTAAATTATCAATTCAACCTTCTTTTCACGGTTCATCCCAGTTTTGTCAGTATTTCATGTACCCAGCACACTTAGATACATCTACCAGAACTCGCGTCACCTATTTTTGTATACAAACAAGCTCTTTCTTCTCCTTCTCCTCCTTCTGACAGGGAGGATCCCTTTATATGTTTAGGAGTTCCATTCGGGTGTTGTAACAAGGACTGCTATCACAGAATATCTCAGTAGCCTCATGCTTAAGGGTCTGTCCTTATTTTTTATCGCTCTATTTTTTGCTCATGGGGATCAGACCCAGGATATTGAGCCACATCCCCAGTCCCTTTTTTCAGCTGTTCAATTTTGAGACAGGGTCTCATTAAGTCACTATGTTGCCCAGGCTGGGTTTGAACTTGCAATCCTCCTGCCTCAGCCTCCCAAAGCCTGGGGATTGTAGGTGTGTGCCATCTTGCCCAGCTAGGGGTTTGTTCTGCGTGTTGAGAAATCTAGGGCAAGTGGCCATTGACGTTGGCTCCTGGCCCGCAGCTGTCTGTTGCTGTGAGCAAAAACCCAAGAGAAACAACTCTATGCAGGGAGGTTTGATTTTGGCACAGTTTCAGGGTCCTGACCCTGGGTCTTGGATGCCACTGTCCTTAGGGCTGCTGTAGGGCAGAAGGGCGTGGCAGGGCAAAGCTGCTCACCTCATGGCGGCTGGGAAGCAGAGCGAGATAGGAAGACCGAAAGAGCGGAAGGGGAAGTGTGCAGGACGAGATCCTCCCCAAGGTCACGAGCGAGGCCCACCCCCTCATAGCCACCCAGCGGGAGCTCGTGGATTAACCCACTCATGAAGTTAGTGCTCTCACGACCCAGTCACTGTCCAAAAGCCCATCCGCTGGCTCTGGGCTGAGATGGTTCAGATCAGGTTGGAGTGGTTTTGAGCGAGGAGAACACCCCTCCACATGGAATCAGGCAACTGTGAGTTAACGGTGCTACGAGGCAACTACGGGTTACCCGGGTAACTTTTCTCTGTAGAATGCACCTGAGCAGCCACGACAACGTCTGTCATCTGTCACAAAGGAGCATGGCGGACTCAGAAAGTCCTGCGGGAACTTTTGCTCTCCCCTCTCCACTGCTCTGCTCTGTGTGAATCCCGCTTGCTGCATTCCCAGGGAAAGTTCAATGGAATCAAACCTCCTGGATGTAGAAAGAGGTAGATAAGGAAGCTCAAACTTCTATTCAGGGCTCTCAAGACTGACGGGAGTCACTCGCTGAGCCGCCAGCATAATTAAAAGCCGCTTTTTGCTCCTATCTTCGTGTTAGAGAGTTGTCTGTGCTGGGATCCTCACTATTTCCTGCTTCCGTTTAGAACCAAACCATAAAATCCTATATTAGGCCTGAGCTCTCAGTGATTTTCTTGGTCTTTCCCTTTGGTTTCAAATGGCTGCTTGAGCTCCAGCCATCACATCTCTATGTTAGGCAGGAGAAAGAAGTAGGAATGGGAAGACTGGAAGGACAAAAAAGTGTTTCCAGAAGCCCTATCTGAGCACTCCCATCCCCATCTTCAAGGGAGGCTGAGACAAGGTCTACTGGCTGCCAAGCTGCTATCCAGAACAACGCCACGGTTCTGACAGGAGGAGGAAGGGCGGGGTGGAGGCTGGAAGGAAGCCTGTGCCCGCTGGCGTTTGTCCTGCAGCGGCAGTTGGAGCTCACTTCTAACCTCTGAGCTCTAAACTGGAGCATCTTACTGCAAACACATGCAAATCTCTCCCGGGGGCTTCATATGGGCTACGGGGGCACATGATTTATAAGTGCCAAAGAGTTGCCCCTAAAGTAGCCTTGGACCAGTGGCGGGAAGCTCTGGAGAAGAAACGCCTCACCTTTCTTATTCTTCACCAGGCACACGTCGGGGGCACGTTCTCTGAGGCCCCAGCCCCTCTGCCTCCTTCCCACCGCCACAGGGATTTCTAGGACCACCTCCCAAGTCCGCTCCCTGCGCTCCGTCCTGGTCTCACAGAGAGCCTGACCCGAGTACAGCTTGCGTGCCAGACAGCAACAGACGTGAGCCGTGTGGGCCAAAGACACCGATTCCGGCAGTCTCGTCGTCTGCCCGGGTGGTATCCAGAGCCCAACATAGTCTCGGGGAGCTTTCGAGCAGGACAAGCACATTCCCTCCGTGGACTGACCGCGGAGGGCACACTGAATAGGTTCCCTTCATTTTCAGCTGTTGGCCTTGAAATAAACACACAGTGTCAGGACAACTGAGTGAAAAGTGCGTTCCCAGTTTCAGCCACATGCTGCGCACACCCAGCCCAGCTGCCGCAACCCCCTGGATGCCTCTTTCGTTCCCAGGGAACCGTCCCCGTCCTCTCTGGGCTGTGTGCCTCCGCAGACCATTTTGTCCAGCAGATGCTGGGCCTCAGCTGGGCGTGGATGAGTTGACGCCATTGAACTGTACACCCAAGGAGGTTAAAACATAAATGTTGTGGGTTTTCACCACAATACCATAGTTAAGAAAAAGAATGGCTGACAAATGGGCAGTCTGAGAGAAATCTGAAGAGGTCTAAATCAGTAGAGAGGGAGAGACCACACCCATGGATCTGAAGGTTCCATATATTTAAGGTTGCAAAGCTTCCAAATTTATCTACAGATTCAAAGCAATCCTGTCAAAATCCTAGCAGGCACATTTGCAGAAATTAAATGGCTGAAACTTACATGGAATTTAAAATGTGTAATAGAAATACAAAGGACCCAGAATAGCCAAAGCTGGTTTGAAAAAGCAGAACGAAGTTGGAGGCTTCCACTTCCTGATTTCAAAACTCACTACAAAGCTACAGTAATAGAGACACTGGGGTGTCAGCGTAGGGACAGACACAGCACCGGGTGAGAAGAGAGTCCTGAAACAAACCCCAAAGGGAGTCAGTGAATCATCAGGCCGGTGCCAAAGTAGTTCAGTGGGAGAAAGGATAATCTGAACATACCATGCTGGGACCGCCAGGTACTCACCGGCACAAAGGTAAACTGGGAGCATCGTCTCATGTCATTTAGAAAAATTAACTCAAAGTAAAACATCTAAACGCAACAGGTGAGGCCATTCAACTATCAGAAGGAAACAGGAGAGGAAATTTTTGTTATCATGGTGCAGACAAAGAGTTCTTACGTACATTACCAAAAGCATAATCCAAAAATGAAAAAGAAGACAGCACAACGGGCCTCGGCAAAGTTTGAAAAGGTTATGTTTCCAATCACCAGGAAGCATGCGACGACAGGCAGAGCAGGGAGCTCGGAGGAGCCGCGTCCCACTGAAGCAACCGCAAGACCGACAAAAGCAGAACAGACTTCTTGGAGCTCTGGAGTCTAATCAAAGCCTTACAGCACCAGGAAAGCGCCTCCGGAAGAAAGAGATCACTAATCTTGCTTTCAAAAGGAGGCGTCATTAGCCGGGCGTGGTGGCGCACACCTGTAATCCCAGCACTTGGGAGGCTGAGGCAGGAAGATCACTGTGAGTTCAAGACGAGCCTGGGCTACACAGTGAGTTCCAGGTCAGTCTCAACTACATAGTGAGACCCTGTCTCAAAAAAGAAAAAAAAACAACAAAAACAAAAACCCAAAACAAACAAACAAAAAAGGAGGTGTCATAGAGCTTTTGCCTACCTGTTCATCGCCTCCTCTTTATCAGCTCAGCAGGGCTGTGTCCTCACCGGGCTCACTGGCACGGGAGCAGGCAGTGTACCCCACATTCCCACAGCACCGCGGGTGTGCGTTTCGACTGGTCTGGAAGCTCCCTGAGAGACTGGCTCAGGTGTGTGCCTATGTTTTTCCCAATTTTCCTATTTTTTCTCAGCTGGAGCAGCTTCTCACGCAGCATCCGTGGAAAGGATTTAAAGATATACACCAGCATCTCGGGGCAGGGACGATAGAGGAGCAAGCAGAGGACGGACCAACACCTGGGCAGGAGGAGGTGGAGGAGGAAGACAATGAGGGATTAAGGACCTTAGTTCTGAGTAGAGCAAGTGCACTGGTCATTTGGTCTCTGGGACAAAATACCTGGCACCCAACCTGAAGGAGGAGGGGTTTACTTGGCTCACAGTGTCGGCAGGTTCTGCCCCTGGTTGGTTGGCTCCAAGGCAGAAATGTCAGGGTGAAGCCAGGCATGGTGGTAGCACTCGCCTGGAATCCTAGAACTCAGAGGCTGAGGCAGGAGGGTTGCCGTGAGTTTGCCAGCATGGGTTACATAGTGAGTTCAAGACTAGCCTAAACTACATGTCAAGGCCCTCTCTCAAAGAGGAAGAAGGAGAAGAAGGAGGAGGAGAAAGGAGGAAGGAGGAAGGTGAAGAGGAGGAGGAGGGGGAGAGGGAGGGGGAGGAGCACATAAAAGAAGGAAGGAAGGAGGACAGAGCATCATGATGGAAGGGCCTGGTGGAGAAAAACTGCTCAACACTCGGCAACCAGGAAGTAGAGAGGGAAGAGAGGGACTGAGGACCAGAGCACACCCCTGCAGGTCCGCCCCTGGGGACCACCTGGCCTGTTCCAACAGCGAATTTACTCAATTAACCCATGAGGAGTATGGCACCCCCTGACTCAGTCACCCCTCAAAAGCCCCTCTCTGGACACAGAAGCTGGCAGCGCCAGAGGAACCATGGTCCAAGGGTACGCGAGGCCCCTGGGCTGGTGCCGCACGGCTGAGGTTTGGCCCTGCAGCAGGAAGCGAGGGCTGAGGCAAAGCCTCCTCAGCCAGGCTGAGTGTGGAAAGTGCCAGCTCACAGCCGCCCTGCAAGGGCCAGGAGAGTACTTCCTGCTTTGTCTTCCCTTTTGGCTTCAGACTGGAGGGAATCTCGGCTGGATCGCTGGCTGATGGCTCAGAAGGAAGGAAGGGTCAGTGGGACCCTCTGGGAAGACACATCTATTTGGGGGAACTCATGTTCACCCCCAATGGACGTGATGATGGAAGTTGTTAAATTTCCAGCTCCAAACCATCTACTTGTTAGCCAGGGACCAAAGGGCCCTGCTCCCCCACCCACTGCCCACAGGGTTGTCTGAGCCCACTTTTGATGTGTAAATGGCACTGAGCCCCTCTGAAAACCTCAAGCAGCTTCCTGTTTCCATTGGAACCAAATCCACCCTCCTTGCAGGTCTTGCAGGGTCTTGGTGACCTGCACAAGATGTGACTCTTCAGTCCCCTCCTGTTACCCCTGGGCCTGACCCTCCTCTCCTGCTCTGTCCCCAGGTTCTCCCACCATCTCAGCAGCTGCAGGTCCTCCTGCCTAACTCACTCCCGCTCTCTTCTCTGTACTCTTACAGCCCTGACCCCCAGGGGTTTCTCTGGCACCTGTACAGTACCCGCCACACTGTGGAGACAGCCTCTTCCAGTGCTGAAAACCCCGCCCAGAGGGAGCGATTCACAAATACTAACCCTTCCCCTATCCCTTCTCTGGGTGCTTCAGCCACTGCTAATTCCAGGGCCCATATCAGAGATTCACTTCGAAGATTAAGAGAAAGCCAAAGAAAAGGAAATCTGACGGCCTTCCAAGGGGCCGAGGACAAGGGACAAGGCCTTCTGGGGACAGGACAGCGCAGTCAGGAGGAGATGCTGTGTCTGCAGAGCAGGCACCCTACAGATGGACCACAGGGGAATTTGTACCAAGTTCCTCAAACACGAAAAGGGAAAAGAAAATGAAGAAATAGAAAGGAGCTTTCTCTTTTCCTCTGGAGCAGTCATGTGGACCAGCTGCAAAGAGTTCCTCAAAACCAACCATGGGGGAGAGGGGCTTATGTCACAAATCCTGTCCACCCTGAGACCCTTCCATCCCGCTTCGGGCCCCTTGCCCCCGCCTGGGCAAGCAGGGGAATCCGAGGTGTCCTGTTCACACCCAGCCCTGACACTTCATGGCCTGGGGTTGTTTCACTCCCCGGCCTCAGTCTCTGCATCTGTAAAATGCCTCAAGGGTTTGTGGGTAAAAGCAGATGGCTTAGGAGCTGCACACTGCACGGTGGGGACTGTGTGGTCAGGGTGACTGACGGTGGCCGGGGGGCGGCTTTCTGGCTCTTCCCTTCGGAGGTCTCTGGCACGAGCTAGCTGAATTTGGGGCCCTGGTTTCCTTTTCTTTGGTTCTTTTCTCTCCCCACCCCAGCCCCAGCACTGGGGATTGAACCTAGGGCCTCCACACCGAATGCGTCCCCAGTCCGCGCAATCTTCCTGCCTGGGGACTGGCCCTGAAGCAGCGGCAGGCAGGCGGGAGCTGGGTCCCGGGGGAGGGTCCCTGGCTCAGACCTGCAGGGCAGGCACCCGGAGCTGGGCTGTGCGGGGACCCTGGGCCTGGTCTCCAGCCCTGAAGCAGAGCTGTGGGACCCGGGGAGGCGCGGCTGCCCCAACCCTTCACAGCCGGCTGGGCTTCCGGTTTCCACGCCGGGGAGAAGGGGGGCTCGCTGCCCTTCTCGAGAGGCCCGCGGGGTGATGTCACGGCCCCAGAGGCAGCTGTCACCCCAGTTTTCCTAGCAGGTGACCTTTGGCAGCAAGGGCTGCCACAGCCAGGCGGGGCGGCGGGCGGGGCCTTCCCACACCCCTCCGCCTGCAGCCTCACAGCCCGGGG
>NW_022900946.1:2350974-2376373 GCF_012274545.1 Fukomys damarensis | reverse complement strand
GCTCACCTCCCACCGCGGCCCTTTATTCGCATCCAGACCGTGTTTCCTGCCGGTGGAGCCCAGCCGGAGCCCCGCTAGGCGGGCATGGACCTCTAAGCGCGGAAGTGCAGGTAACCTCCTGCTTGGTCTTGGCAGGGTCCGGGCTGTCCCCCCACCCCCCAAGGCAGGAGCACGGCAGGGGGGCCGGGTCACAGCGGGGACCCAGCACGGACAGCTCGGAGCCTCGGACCCTCTGAGGCCAGAGGCCGGGGCGACCCCCTGGGCAGATAGATGGAGGAGCAGGGCTGGGCAAGGTCACCAGGTCCCCAGATGGGCCAGGGTCCAGGGACAGCGCCTCTGTGGGGCTTCCGTGTTTTATCGCCTTTGTTTCCCCTAACTTTTCAAGGGGGCTTCCCAGGGGAGGTCAGCCCGAGACGGTCCCTCAGCCAGGGTGCCTGGGACCAGGGTGCCCGGTGGACAGTGACCCCACGCTGGGTCCGATGATAAGAGGCCAAGCCTCTTGTGTGAAGTGAGGAGGGAGTCAGGAGGAAAGCGGGACGAGGCCAGGAGCACAGGAATGGGAACAGGCTTCAGGGAGCCACAAGGCTGCTTCCAAGACATCTACCCTCTCTGGGGTGGGGTTCAGAGCACATGTTGGAGGCTCAAACCCAGCCCCTGACTCCCTAGCTGGGGGGAACGCAGGTCTCCCCTTCTGGCCTGCTACACCCTCAGTTTGCCCATCTGTGAAAGGTGCAAAGGCAGCGCCATCCTGAGGGGCCACTTCAAAGGTCTGCAGGGCACAAGGTGAAAGCTGGGATGGCAGGCCCCCACCTGGAGCCTTTCAGCAGAAAGCCAGGCGGGTGTGGATACACTCAGGAGAGGTGGCCCCTCCGGCAGCCCTTGGAGCCCACCAGGGTCTCCCAGAGCCTCGGCCGGTGAGGCTGGTGGCCTCGTGCCGCCCACTTTACAGTGACCAGACGGAGGCTCTTGGGGACAGCTTGGTCCCAGGTCGACTGTGCCTGGGGGCGAAGGTCTGTGTGCAGCAGGGAGCGTCCTGCAGGGCAGGATGGGCCGAAAGGGGCCTCTTGGCATGGGCCACCTCGAGAGGGACACTGGTCCCGGGGACTGGGTGTCCATCCAGTGGTGGGGACCCATGGCAGAGGCCCTGCCACAGTTGCCCGGTCCTGCCTACCCACCCACCCTCTGCAGGACCTTCACAGTCCTCAGAGGAGGGAGGGAGTGCATACAGGCAGGAGTCCCAGGCAGTGTGGGGCCCCGTCCCAGCTCCAGGGTCTGTGCTTGTGTGACCTCGAATGAGCCCCAAAGCTCTGTGCACCCTGTGACCTCAGGTGTGTAAGAGGGAATGGGGTCGGAGCCAGGATGGAGACGTCAGAGTGCGGGGAGGAGGCGGGCTGCAGCGTCCTGGGGACCTTTGCACACATGCGGAGCCCTGCCCTGCACCCCAGGTGGTAGCCCTGACCCACGGGGCTCCCCCGAGGAGGAGCAGCCAACTGGGCGGGGTGCACACCTGTCACCCAGCACTCTGGGAGGCTGAGGCCGGAGGACCACAAGCTCCAGCCCAGCCTGGGAAACTTAGGAGTTGTTAGTAAGATTGTCTCAAAATAAAAAATAAAAATAAAAAAGAGGGCCGGGGATTTAGGTCAGTGGTTCTGGCGCCTGCCTTACAAAGTACAAGGAGCTGAGTTCAATCCCCGGTACCAAAAAATAAATAAATAAATAAATAAATAAAAAAGAGCTAGAAATTTCAATCCGTGTGAAGGCCCTGGATTCCAGCCCCAGCACTGGGAGAGACGGGGAGAGGAAGCGGGCCGGAGGGACAGAAAGGAGCAAGTAACTGCTGGGTTTTACTTTACATGTTTTTGGTAGCAGCAGTCTCGTCACTGGCAGGAACCCCAGCAGGTACTGAGTGCTCCGTTGATGATGGGTCTAATGTCTGGTGATTCTACACCCCTTTGGCAGATAGGGAAACTGGGGGTTGGGGAGCGAGGGGCATTTTCTAGGGCCACTCAGGAGGCCGTTATGAAGGGGAGGGAAGAGAGCCCCAGGACGAGGGTCTTCTCACCCACTGCCCCTTCCTGCCCTGCTTCTCCAGGCCCTGCTGAGTTGGGGGAGCTGGGAGGACCAGGCTCACAGGTGCTGCTGCCCCCGGCCTGCCCTGGCCCCAGGCCAAAGGGACTTTTCATGACAGCTCAGAAGAGAGCTCTGAGTAAACCTGGAACTGCTACACCATCTGCAAACATTCCCCGGGCTGGGCAGGGCCCCAGCCAGGACACCTGCAGCCAGCCGGGGCCCCACCTGCGGCTCTGCAGCCTCCGGCACTGTCCCCAGGGAGGCAAGGACCCCGCGCTCCCTGCCTGTGCCTGTGGCTTCTTGGGCTCTGCCCCGTCTTCCAAGAGCCCTAGTGGTGCAGCTGGATGCATCCCCATCACAGCCTCCGATGCACATTGGTTATCTGAGGCCCAGGAGTCCCACCGCAGTCTCCTTTCCGCCACAGCCACGTGGCCGGTTCTTCCTGGCCCAGTCAGAACTGGCTTAGCTGAGAACCTGCTATGGGAGGCTGGGCAGACCCCCAGCTCTCTGCATGGCCTTGGCTGTCTGTTGGCAGCAGGTGCTGACCGCCACTCAGACTCTGGGAGCTGAGGGTGTGGCCCTAGGTGGGGACAGTGACAAAGCTGATGGGGAGACTGAGACCTTGGGGGCCGGCCCGGGGCTGGTCCTTGCATGACCCTGCCCAGCAACTCTGTTCTCATGCAGTCACCCTGTGAAGTGGTGTTCCGGGCAGATAGTTCAGCAGAACTAGTCACCAAACCAAGTCCACTATCGAAGCTACTGCAGAGGAGAGAAACAGCCACGTGGTGCAGAGAGCCGCAGAGTAGACCGCTCCTGACACGGCAGAGGGCCTCCTTCAGGAAGCCATTTCATCCTCATTGATGTTGAAACTTGATATGAGAACACAGATAAGCTGGGGAAAAGCATTCTAGGCAGACAGCATGGTATATGCAAAGGTCCTGAGGTGGGAAGAAAAGGTAGAGCCTTGGTTCTCTTCTATAGACATAAGGTCTTTCTTAATACAAGAAAGAGAAGTCAAAGTAAGCTTAGAGGATACAGCCTGTGTCGATCCTATCACTGACAGTAACCCTCACCTCCTATGACGCTAGAAAGCGCTGTTTGTCATTTAGTCACCCACATAACACATCAAGAGCATGTGTTACATGTGAGGCCCTGGGCAGTCCCTAGGGGTCAGCAGTAGCAGGAACACACCATCTCTGCCCCAAGGCTGCCCAGAACACAACTGGAGCTTCCTGAGCTGTGTTCCTAGGGAAGGGATGGCTCTGGAGGGAGTGGCTCCCTCGCTGGAGGGGTCAGGGCCAGGCCTGGACATCTGAGCTGGGCCTTGAAGCCTGAGTGGTAGACTGGGCAGGAAGAGAGCACTGGGAGGGCGGGAGCTGGATGGACAGGCCGGAGGAGCCAGGCTGAGTCCTGGGGGCACTGGCAGAGGGTCCCTGAGGGCAGAGGATGTTGTGGAGAGGGGTGGGAGAGCCTGGGGTCAGGAGCAGCAGAGGAGGTCAGAGACCCGGCCAGAGCCTCCTGGGAAGTCCCAGCCTCCACAGCTTCTGCTTCAGGGCTGCTCCTGGGGAGTCCCTGTGGGAAAGGGGCTCTTCCTTTACCACACCCTGCAGCGGGGTGCAGAGTGAGCGCCCTGAGAAACGGGAGCTCAGGTCTCCCGGGGCGGGGTGGGGGGCAGGGAAGGGAGCACAGAAGTCCAGCGCCTGGGCTCCATCCAGTCTCTAGGCTCTGCATGGTGCCTCTCGGCTGGGCCTGCTGGCTGCTGGCATGTGCATCCCACCTATGCCCCGCAGCAAAAGCCCTGCGCCCACAGTTCAGCAGGAGATTTCCACTCTGCCGGCCGACGTGGAGAGAGGGAGGTCGCGCTGCGCCCTTCCCTGGGCCTGCTCTCCACCGGCTTCCTATAACCGCCCCAAGTTCAGCTTGTTTTCCATTCTATTATTGGAAACTTGCAATGACAAAAATTCTAACTTGTAACTAAATCAAGTTTATCGCATTTTTTTTTATAGTGAAAGCTTGCTAAGAAGAGATGCCACACTGAGGTTAGGAAAATATTATCCTGTGCTTTCTTCTGGAGGATTTACGGTTTTACTTTCATGTTTGTATCTACAGAGTGGAATTTATTTTCATGCTCTGTGTGAGATGGGTATTTTTCAAGGTGCATATTTCCCTCATATGACTAGTTGACTACTATGCCATCATGTTTTAATGGCATGCTTTCCTCATGCTTTTCACAGATGCATTTATTAGAAATCAAATGATTATTATCTATTTCTAGAGTCTATTTCTAGAGTCTCTATTCTTTTCTATCAGCCAGTTTGTTTCTCTTTGCCATGTTTTCTTGATTATTTTATAGGTCTTAATAGTCTTCAAATTGTCTAAACTATTTTCAGCTCTTGTACCTCTATATAAATTTTAAAATAATTTGGTCAATCAATTTCCATGGAAGAAAATCTTGCTGGAGTACTTTTGTAACCTTGAGAGCTCACTGAAACTTTAGCTCAATTTGAAGAAAATGGACTTGTTTAGCTCTCTCAATCCATGAACATAGTATATACCTCCATTTGTTTCTATTTCTTTTAATTTAATTTATCATAGTAATATTTTATAGGTTTCTGCATATAAGTCTTGTAAATCATTAGTTAGAGTCATTCTTGGGTGTTTGATTTTTTTGATGTTTATGTAAAATGCACAATTTTAAAATTTGATATTTGTTCTTAGCGTACAGAGATATACAGAGACGATTTTTAAAACATTTTACAACTTTGTTTTCCAAGTTAGATTGTAGATGTACGTGCAAATAGTTACCAAACCAGCTCACTTTAACCAACTGCAGATAAGAGATCTGTCTTGGTTTTGATTTGGGTTTTGGTTTGCTTTGAGTCAGGCTCTTGCTGTGCTACCCAGAGCCAGCTTCAGACTCCTGGACTCAGGGCTCCTCCTCCCTCAGCCTGTGCACAGCAGGCATCCACTTAGAGAAGGGGTTCTGACTTTGCTTTCATGATGGAAGAAGCTGTCTTGGTGCAAAGCAGAGGGTCCCAGGCTGTGATTTCATTAGCCAATGAGGTGCGTGCGTGCATGCATGTGTGTGTGTGTGTGTGTGTGTGTCTGTGTGTTAACACTAAACAGTTTTGAATGTAAGCTATGATACTGTTAACCATCTGCACGTTGTTGGAAAAGCTGAGCTCTAGAGCTTTTATCTTGCATGAGCAAAGCATACACCCATCAGGCAGCTCCCCATGTCTCTCTTCCCTGGCCCCTGGCAGCTGTCAGCCTCCTTTCTGTTCCTGTGAGTTTGATTACTTTAGACACATCATGGGAGTGGAATCCTGTGATACTTGCCTTTCTGTAACTCTCCTACTTTCCTTAGCCTAATTCCTCAGGTTTCATCCATTGCTGTAGCCTATGACAGAATTTTCTTCCTTTGAAAGCCCAAATAATAGTCCACATTTAGTTTTTTACCTGTTGATTAATTTAGATACTTGGACATCCTGGCTATAATAAATACTAGGGCAGTATCACGGGTGCAAAAGTATTTCTTTAAGCTGCCCCTTACATTCTTTTGGATCTATCCCTGGTGTTTCTATTTTTAATTTTTAAAACATTAGCAAAACTTTCTAGCATTTTATAATCTCACCAAAGGTGCAGAAGTATTCCAGCTTCCCTGCATCTTCACCAACACTGGTCATTAAAAAAAAATCATCATCATCATCATCATATCACGTATGAGATATTTCCCTGTGGTTTTGATTTGCATTTCCCTGATGATTAATGATATTGAACATCTTTTCATATGTTCATCTTCTTTGGAGACATATCCATTCTTAAATTAGGGTATTTGGGATTTCTTTGTTACTGGGTCTTGGATGTTCTTTTCATTCTAGATACTAATCCCCTATCACACATAGGGTTTGCAAATGTTTTCTCTCCTTTTATAGGCTGCCTTTTGATCTTGGTTATTTCCTTGCTGAGCAGAAGGTTTTAAATTTTGTGTAGTCCTTTTCTACACTTGCTTTTTTTGACTATGCTTCTGGCTTTCTACCAAGAAATCGCCACCCGTCTAGTGTCATGAAGATTTACCCCTATCATTTCTTGAGCTAATTTTTGTATCTAATGGTCTTGGTTATTTTCTTGTCATCGGGATCTGACACCCACAACTATAAGGAGGAAAGGTCTGTTTAGCTCACAGCTTGTAACTGTTTCAGTCCGTAGTCGGCTGGATCCAAGACAGAAAGGGTGGCAGGGGGGAATCACAGCAACCAGGAAGGGACCAGGAGAGGAAAAGGGACACAGACCCTTCCGGGCCACACTGACCCACCTCCTTCCACCAGGCTTCACCTCCCAACACCGCACAAAGTAATTTATTTCTGTTTCCTGCTTATTGAGTGTTTTTCTTTTTCATTCTTAAAGGGCCTGATCGTGTCAAATGCCTTTTCTGCATCAGCTGAGAAGATCGTGCGGTTTTTGTCGTGTGGTATATATTACAATTACCGATGTTCGTAATTTGAATCATCTGCATTTCAGAGATTAAACCCTGGGTGGTCATGGAGTGTATTTCTTTTAATGTGTTGTTTAATTGCTTTGTTACTACACTATAGAAGATTTTTGCATATTCAGTGACAGTATTGGTTGGTGGTTTTTTTGCACCATTTTCCGGCTTTGGTGTCAGTTTGGAGGTGTCCCCTCTTCTCTGGTTTTTGGAAGAGTTTGGGAAGAGGTGGTGTTAATCCTTCTTTAGAAATGATTGGTAGAATTCTCCAGTGCGGCCATTTGGTTCTGGGATTTTTCTTTTTGGGAGTTTTTGACTGATCCAAACTCCTTACTGGCTATAAGTCTATTTAGATCTGTGTGTGTGATTCAGCCTTGTAAGTTTATGTTCTAGGAATTTGTGAGTTTCTTCAAAGTTATTCAATCTGTGGCCACAAAATTGTCTATAGTTCTCTCTTATCCCTTTTATTTCTGTAGTGTCGGTTGTGATGTCTCCTCCTGCAGTTCTGACTTTAGGTACTTGAGTCTTCTCACAACTCTCTTAGTCCAAGAGTTTGTTAATTTTGTTGATCTTTAGAAATACAATAAAATTTTATTTTGACCTCATATTCAGTTTCCTTAACAATTTTTATTCTTTCATTAATTCTTGAATATCTTGTTATTTTCTAGGCATGCAATCCTTAGAGCATTCCAAATAAATATAGTTTTCTAATCTTTATACATTTATATCTTTGCCTTATTGTGTTAACTGGAATCTCTAGTCCAAGACAGTTTGGGTTTTTCTTGTCTTCGGGGAGGAAGTGTTTCATATTTGGCCATTAAGGATAATGTAATCTATGTATGGTGTGTGTGTTTGTGTGTGTGTGGCCCTTGTCAGTTGTAAGATTAATGATTTAATCTATTCGGGGGACAGAGGAGTTATATTTTCTGACAGATTTTTGAAAAATCACAAATTGGTGTTGCAATCCAGTCATTGTTTTCTGAGCCTACTAAATGATCATGTAAAAATTATTTATTTATTACATTACTTTCTTTTTCTTTTTCATATTGTAATTACGAAAACACACTAATACTACAGGATAATGAGTTTCACCATGACATTTCCACACTTGCATTTCTATCCTCCCTTCTATCCTCTCTGCTCCTCCCCAGATTACTGATTTTTTTGTTTGTTTGTTTTGTTTTTTGAGACAAGGTTATATTTTTTGAGACTGACCTGGAACTCACTGTGTAGCCCAGGCTGGTCTCGAACTCACAGCGATCCTCCTGCCTTAGCCTCCTGAGTGCTGGGATTACAGGCGTGTGCCACCAAACTTGACTCAGGGTTTTTGCATTTTATTCATAGAAAGATTGACCTACAATTTTACTTTCTTTAATATCAATTTTTGGCATCTTTAACTCCAGTGTTTAGTTCATTACACTTAATGAAAGTACTGATATGCTTGGGATGAAGCCTACTATTCACCATTTGTTTTTCTTTTTTTAATGCCATCTATTCTTTGTTTCCCATTTCTTCTTCTTTGACCAAATTGTAGAATAATCAACTTTCTAAAGTTATTATTCCATATTTTCTATGGTTGGTTTGCTGTACTTCCCTTTCTGAACTTTAAAATTTTTTATTAGTATATGTTTGCTATACATAGTATTACAGTCATTGTGGGGAGTTGGTACATGAATGTAACACTCCTTAATCCTTTTATTTTCCCTTCCTCTTTCTCTCATCTCCCTGCCCCCTTCCTGTTGTACTTTCTTTGATAAGCCTTTTTGTGCCCATCTTAGGACAGGTACGTACTTGATTTAGACAGAAAAGCTCTGTCTAAGGTAGAAGTTTTACCACTTCCTGGGCAAACATTGGCCTTTAACTTTATTCAGTATTTACTTATGTATTTACTGGTACTGGGATTGAACTCAGGGCCTTGTGCTTGCAAGGTAGGCAGCAGAACCACTGATCTAAACTCCTGGCCCTTTTATTCACTCTTCTCACTGCTAGGGTATTGTGGTCATGTGTTTTAATTCTACAGATAGTTTAAATTCTGTAAGACATTATGTTGGTATTTTTGGCCATTGATATTTTCCCTTGGTTCTCTGCTGCTCTGCATTCCTTCCTACAGAGACCTGCTTCTAAATTATTTTTCTTTGGCCTGAAAAACTAGCGTTAGCATCTCTTTTGGTCTGCCAGTGAAAGGCTCTCTGTTTTTTGTGGGGTTTTAAAAGTCTGAGTAAACCATTTTGATCAAGATATATTTCACATGCCTCAAAAATCACTTTGTAGGTGTACAGTTCAAGAGATTTTAGTACAGAATATTCACAAAGTCATGGAAACATCATCATTACCTGATCCCAGAATATCTTCACCACTCCAGAAAGAAATATTTTCATCACTATCTGCTCCCTGCCCACAGCCTCCACTTCTGACAACCCACTTCCTGTCTCTGTGGATTTGCCTATTCCAGACACATCACAGAAATTGAATCACACAGTGTTTGACCTTGGCGTTGGCCCTCCTCCGTGTCGTGGCACATCCTGGTAGGGTATTCCCATTGAGAGCTACATAATGTGCCACGTGGATGCCCTATATTTTGTTCAGCTGCTCACCAGTTGCCAGAAACTTAGGTGCCTTCCAAATTTTGACTACTATGAATAATGTTGCTAGGATCATTTGTGTACAAAGGCTTTTGGTGTTCTTGTTTTATTCAGCTGTTTTCGCCATAAACCCAGGAGTGGAATTGTTTGGTCATACGGTTAACATTGATTTAACTTGAGAGAAACTGAAAAACTTTTCCAAGAGGGGCTAAACCATCTTGTGAGCTCACTAACGATGCACAACTGTTCAGTTCCTCCACTTCCTCGCCCACACTGGTGATTGTTGCTATTCCCGTCCCAGGGGGCAGGGAGTGGTGTCTCACGGTGTCTCCATCTAAAGCTCCCTGGTGATGGGGACCCTGAGCGTCTGTGGTGTGTGCTGTCCTGTGTATACATCCTTTGAAGAAATTGCAAATTTCTGTCCATTTTAAACTGGACTCTTGGTCATTTAGCTCTTGAGTTGCAAGAGTTTTGTGATCAATACAAGTCCCTTAGGACACACACAATTCGAAATTACTTTTTTCCCATTCTGTAGCTGTCTTTTTGCTTTCTTCATAGTGTCCTCTCAAGCACAAATGTTTTAAATATTTTATAATCCAGTTTATTCGCTTTTTCTTTGTATCCTTATGGTTTGAGTACTATAGTTAACTATTGCCTCACATAAGGTCATTAAGATTTACACCTATGTTTAAGACTTCCATAGTTTTACCTTTCATATTTCAGTCTTTAATCTATTTTGACTTGGCTTTTGTCTAAGATGTGAAACAAGAGACTGACTTCATCATATGGCATTGTGAACATCCAGTTTCACCAGAACCTTTTGGTTTAAAGCCTCTTCTCACCACCCCCATCCCCCGAGTTATTTTCACCCTTGTCAAAATCAATGGGATAGAAATGCATGGACTTCCGGACACTCAAGCTGATGGCACCGATCCATACGTGTGTCTGTATCGCAGCCCACACTGTGCTCATCAGTGCAGCTTTGTACTCAGCTCTGGAGTCAGGAAGTGCAAATCCTCACACTGACTTCTTTCTCAAGATTGTTTTGGAGTTAGTAGTTCCTTACATTTCCCTATCAACTTTAGAATTAACCCCCCACACACACCGAAAAAAAATCTGGGATTTTTAGAGGATTTCTGCAAAAAATCTAGTCTGGGTCTGGGGCAGTGGTGGTGAACCTCTAGCCCACATGTCACAGCAAGCCGTTTGCCACCACGGAAAGTTCTAAAGGGCTCACTCTCCCCGCTGTATCAGTCATTTCAATAGCGTCAAGTCTCTTGATCCATAAACATGTCAATGGATATCCTCCCTTTACTTAGGTGGGTTTTGTTTTTTTTGTTTGTTGTTTTTTGAGACAGGTCTCACTATGTAGTTGAGACTGATCTGGAGCTCACTATGCAGCCCAGGCTGGTCTCGAACTCACAGGGATCCTCCTGCCTCAGGCTCCCGAGTGCTGGGATTACAGGTGTGCACCACCACGCCTGGCTCCGCCCTTTATTTAGTTCTTCTATTATTTGTTTCAATGTCTCTAATTTTCAGTGTGCTAATCTCATCTTATTAATCAAGTCTTGCAGTAACATAACTAATAATGGTTAAAATTTATTCCTAAGTATTTTATTCATTTTTACAGCTTACTGAATTTATTCATTAACTCAAATAGTTCTTGTTGGTTTGTTTTGGTGTATTCCTTTAGATTTTGTATGAGATGATATTGTTGGAAAATAGAAATAGTTTATTTCTTCCTTTCCAATCTGGATGACTATTTTTTTTTTCTCTGTTTGCCTTGGCTAGAACCTCTACTAAAATATTTCACAGACATCATGATGATGACTCCTTGTCTTGTTCGTGATCTTAGGGGTAAAGCTTTCAGATTTTCACCATTAGATATGATGTTAACTAGAATTTCACAGATCCTTTTATCTAGCAAAGTGATCTTGCCTTCATTTCTTCTGTTATTTTTTTGTTGTTTTTATTTTTTGTCTTCACTTGGATATTTTTGCTGGATATAAAATTCTAAGTTTGGGATTTAGCTTAGTGGTGCTGCTGTCTGCCTCACAAACACAGGGTCCTGAGTTCGATTCCCAGTACCAAAAATAAATAAAATGAAATACATTTCTAAATTGGCTTTTTAAAATTTCAGCTTTTCAAGAGGTCTTGGATTATATCTTTAGCAATATACATACCACACACACACACACACACACACACACACACACACCCCACAAATAAGAAAGAAAACCAATGTCAGCTTTTAAGTAACTTTTCTATTGTCTTTTCTCTTCTCTCTCATTTCTCTTAATAAGTCCATAGGTAAAAATATCTTTTTTTCTTGGGATTTACAGAGCTTTTTTTTTAGTACTGGAGATTGAACTCAAGGCCTTCACACTGTGCTACATTTTCAGCCCTTTTTAACATTTTGAGGCAGGGCTTCACCAAGTTGTCCAGGCTGGGATGGAACCTGTGATCCTCTTGCCTCAGCCTCCCAGAGTGACAGGATTTCAGGAATGTGCCAGCATGCCTGGCTTGTAAAGCCTCTTGAATCTGTGGCTTAGTGTCTTTTGTTAGTTTAGAAAAATCCCTAATCAGTCTCTTCACTGTTACTCCTGACGTTTTTTTCCTCTTCTCTTTCTTCACTCCAAGTGTATGTATGCTATATCTTTTCACACTGTCTCACCCGTCTCCTTTGTTCCTTTGTGCATATTTGAATGTTTTTTTCCTGCATGCTTTAATCCAGGTAGTTTCTGTTGACCGATGTTCCAGCTCACTAATCCTCTTTTCTGATCTTTCAAATGTGTTGCTAAATCCATTGCTTCAGTTCCTATAAATTTCAGTTATTATGGTTTTCTGTGCTAGGATTTCTAGTTTTTAAGTAGATTCCATGTTACTGGTAGAATTCTTGAATGTACCAAGCATAGTTATTTTAAAACATGTTTGCTAATATCATTGTCTGAATCATCTCTGTGTCTATTTCTAGTGTCTTTTTCTTCTCTTGACTATGGATTATTTGATACAATTTCCTAGTTTACCTGATAGTTTTTGGGTTTTTTGGGTTTTTTTGTTTTTTTTGGTACCCAGGATCGAACTCGGGTCCTTGTGCTCGAGAGGCAGGTGGTAGAACTACTGAGCTAAATCCCTGGCCCTACCTTATAATTTTAATTGCATGCTGGACATTGTGTATGAAAAATATAGAAGCTTTGGGTGAAGCTAACTTTTTCCAGGTAGGTTTTAAATTTCTTCTAAAAGACATGTAACATCTAGGCAGATCTCCTTGATACAGTCAGGTCTAAACTATGCCCAGTCTTTCTTTATTCCCAAGGCATGGCCTGTTCTGAGTGACTGGGAACTTACCAAGACCCATATTTCTCACCAGGCCCCAAATCCCAACTCTTCCCCAGCCTCGTGAAACTGCCACAATCCCTTCTTGATATTTTAGCCTATCTATTGGCATGCTACTCATTCTCAACGACTTGACAGATGATGGGAGGGGAACTGCTTGCACAGTTTCACTGATTTTCCTCCTCTCAGGGACTAGATGGCTTGGCTGTTGTCTCGTGCAGATTTTAGTTTTATTCAGTTGCTCTCAGTAGGAGGGTTAGTCTGATGTCAGCCATTCCAGAAGTGGACGTCTTCTCTCTGTGTGCTATTTTATGAAGCTTATATGTAAAATGTTATGAGGTAAGTTGATCATCAAAAAAGACATAAATAGAAATATAATTGTAGCCAGGCATGGTGTCATATGCCTGTAATCCCCACACTCTGGGAGGCTGAGGCAGGAGAATCACAAGTTGGAGCACAGCCTGGGCAAATTAGTAACCCTGTCTCAAAAGAAAAAACAAAGAAGAGCCAGGGATATAGCCCACCGTGAAGGCCCTGGGTTAAATCCTGGCACCACGGATAATAACAATAGTAAATTACCACCCACGGTCACTTCACCAAATTCTTGCCATCCCTGGATACTCTTCCTTCTTATAGCCTCCCCCTTTCCTTCAGGACTCAAACTTATGTTTCCCATCTCCATGAATTTATCTGTGCCCTTGTGACACCTGCACGCTCACTCAGTGACACACACTCGCTCAATGTGGTTTGGAACGTGGTGCGCGCTGTTACTACGCACACCCCCGCCCTGATCTGCTGGTTTTGTTTTTTGTGTTTTGGCTCTACTCTCTCTCTGTGACCATCTGTTGCTTCGTTGCGTGCGCCAGAGAACGAGTCACGTTCACACCGAGCCGTCACATCACGATTTATGTTTTCCACCCCCCGGATGACGGGCGGGTAGTGTGTTTCTGATTTTCCTCTGTGGGAAGCCATGCTACTGTACCACTGTGCGCACATCTGTGGAGAGTTTCTTCCTGCTGTGTGCAGGAGTGGCCTCGTGGGTCCCCAGAAGGCGCGGATTTATGCTCACTAGATCATGCCGAACCAGTTCCCGGGCCACTTGCATTATTCACATCCCACTGGCTTGAGTGAACCACGTACAGCCTGGTACAGCTCATGCGATGCAGTCAGACTTCTGCGCCCTGCCAATCTGATAAAAATGAAAAGGTCTGTCGTTGTGGTTTTTATTTGCATGTCTCTCTTCGCTGTGAAGTTAGGTGCGTTATGTTCGTGACACAGCACTTACTTGGGTCCGGCTTTCTACTTCCCACCATTCCCCGAAACAGGGCAACTCTGAGGCTGACTCCCAACCCCAGACACTTCTTCTTGGTGCCGCAGCCTGTGGGCAAACACCTGGGCGGGCTCCCGTGGGGCAGTGCAGCCGGTGTTCACAGCAAGCCTGAGGCAGAGATCCGTCGCCCTGCTTTTTGGATGAGGAAACAGCCTCACAGGAGGTCGGTAGCCAGTCCAAGGACACAGGGCTGGGATCTGGCTCCTCCTGCACAGGCAGAGGCTCAGGGCACCCCAGTAAGCACCCCTGGGATCCCCTCTGTCCTCCCTGAGGAGGTGCACCTGGGACCTGGTCTGCCGCTGTTGCCCGGGAGGGAGCAGCCCTGTGAGCCGGGTTCACTGTCCTGGATCCCGCAGACAGCCAGAGGGCTGTGCCTGGTCCCTCCTCTCAGTGATGGGGAAAGAGCGACTGCTGGCTCTGAAGGGGCAGGGCAAGACCCAGCTGGTGTGTCTGAGATGCTTCTGAGGCTCCTTCGTCCCCTCTTGTACACAAAGACAAACCCAGCCTCCAGCTCCTACAAGTCCTGGGCAGGAGGTGGGGTGTCCATCCCACCGCTTTCTTCCGCTTTCCTCGAGTGTGACTTTTACATCTCATTGTGCTTAGTTTTAGGGCCCCAGAAGTGCTTGAGTGACGTTTACCGCATGCCAGGCTCTGTTCACGCGTCTTATGAACGTGACTGATTGAATTCTCCCAAGGGCCTCTGCGCGGGCTCCTGTCATTATCACACCTCACAGGCGAGGACCTGGGTGCCAGGGAGTTCAGGTGGCCTGAGTGGTCAGTCTGGCAGTGGCAGCGCCGGGCCTGGACAGTCTGTTTCAGGCAGCGTGGCACAGCTACCTCTCCGTTTCCTCCTAATCACCTGTCGATGGGGGTGATACCAAATTCTCTTTTGAAACGGGTTTACTGGAGTGCCCAATAGGAAGCAAGGTAAAGATAAATAGCAAGTAGAACGCAGTGCCACTGAAAGCCCCGGTGATTGTGTGAGTGGCAGGAGTTCCGGAACATTCCAGCATGGCTGCAGGGACACAGCAGGCAGGCCAGGAAAGCTGAGTTTAAAGGATGGGTGGGGGCGCAGTTGTCCAAGGAGAGGACTGAGCTCATGCAAATGCAGAGTCCTCCTGGGGCGCTGGGGAGTCATTCAGGGCAGCCGGCCAGTAATAGCAGGAATCCCAGCCCCGTTCTGGCACTTTGCAGTTCATGAGCATTGTCACATCTGCTTGCCCACTGCCTATTCTTAGCTGCCAGGTGCAGAGGACAACACTGTTCCCATGGCAGAGGTGGTAACTGAGGTCAGTGGCTGATCAGAGAAGAGCTCTCATGCTCTAAGACCCACTGACCTGAGTCTGGACCCTATTCTCCACTCCTCAATACCAAGTATCTCTGATGGCAAGCAACAGAAATGTAATTCAGTGCTGTTGAGCAACACATGGGGCTTGGGGGCTCATATAAATGAAGGTCCACATGTGGGGGTCAGGTATGGCTGCATCCAGGTCCTCAAATCCTTCCATGGGCATCTTGGGTTTCCATATCTCAGTATTTCCATCCTTTGCAAACAGGCTCTCTCTAAGAGTGGACCACAATGGCTATAATGGTTTCCTAGCAGAAACCCAGGACTGTCTCATTGATTGGCCTTGGGTTCATGCCTTGTACTGAGTTAATCACTGAGTGACAGTGGAACCCTCGGATCAGCCCATTCTATGGGCAGGGGGTGGAGTCAGTTGCACCCCAACTACAGAGATGGGGCCCCAGTTTAAGGAGCACTCAGAAGGGGAAAGGATGCCAGGCAGACAAGGCAGCAGGTGCCCCCTCAACATCCACAGGAGCACTAGGTGAGGAATTGGGGGTAAGAGGAGCCACACAGCTCGGCAACGTTGGTTGTACTTCTTCCTGTGGTGGAGATGGAGCCACTGGGGAGTGACACAGACAGAGCTCTGCTGGGCCCAGGGCTGGGTGGGGGTCACAGAGGTGGACGTTAGTGAGAGGCAGATGTGGCCCCGACAACAGTGGTCTGAGGTCCCCTCAGGCCTAGTAACAGGGTATCAGTCCGTTTTCTGCTGCTATAACAAAGTCCCTGAGATCTGGTAGTTCACAAAGCTCCTCAATCTCGCAGTTCTGGAAGCTTTCAAGTCTGCATGAGCAGTGGCATCTGCTCTGTACCTGCTGAGGGCCTGGCCCTAGCAGCCGGGGGCCGAGGAGCCTCCTGGAGGGCACAAGTGGCCAGTGTGGGGGTCTCCCCACCCTTCTCATAAAGACACCAGTCCATGGCAGGGCCTGCATCGACTCTGCCTTACCCTAAGCTCCAATGCCAGCAACTTGCTGACTGGGAACACATTCAGACCAGAGCAGCCCAGGCGGTATCTGCCCCGCCCGCACAGCTAACTGGGAGCGCTCTGGCCCATCAGCCTGCACCTCTCCCGTTGCCTCTTTGGTGTCAGCGGGAGTGCAGTAGGATCTAGGGGAAGCCTGGTGAGGGGTCGTCTTGTGGGTTCTTAGGGGATCTGGAAAAGCCACACCGAGCATGACAGCCCCACGTGGGGCTCTCCGGCCTCCCCACCGGCCCCCGACTGCCTCTCCCAGACAGACCCAGAGCTGCTGGACTTGGCGTGCGGAGGGCCAGGCTGGTCCTGGCTGCCCACCTGGGCGTGGCCCCTCTGCCCAGAGTGTCAGGGGCTGCTCTCCCCGGAGATGCTCCCTCGGGTGCCTGGACAGCCTTGCTCCATGTTGGTCAGAAGTGGAGCAGCGGCTCTGTGTGGCTGGCCTCGATTTCCTGCTGTGCTCCTCGGGGCTGGCCTGGGCTTGAGACAGAGTGAAAAACCTCATAATCAGGCTAAGTTTACCTTAAACTTTCAGCAGCCGTGTCCTTCATGGGCTGGACTTGGATCTGTTATTCAGTAAAAAGCCAGTTTACCAGGCCATGTTACCATCCCTGCTCAGCGGCCCAGAGGACTCAGGCTGCTGTTCGGTGGATGCTACTTTCCAAATCAGTCAGTCCTCCCTCCTCCCTACCTCCCATGCACCGCACCACGGGCAGGTGAACTCCACATGCCACAGGCTCAGCAAGGACTGCAGGACAAACAGCAGCCCCTCCCTGTGGGGCCTCTCACTGTGACTGTTAAGCAGGGCAGAGGCAGGTGGGAGAGTGGGAGACCAGGAAACCAGACTCCTGTGAGGGGCAGGCAGCCTTGGGGTCACCCACAGCCCCTTGGACGAACGGACCTTGCTTCCTGAGACAAATGCTGGAATCTGCAGCGGGGCCTAGGGAGGTTGGACAGGAGGGAGGCTGCCCCCGACCTGGCCACAGACTGGGCTCACCCTGGGCTGGGCTGTGCTCTTGCAGCCCCTGCAGGCTCGGGAATTCAGCATGCAACCGCCTGGCTGGGCTGCTGCCTTGCTCCTGCTGCTGCTTCAGGGCGGTAAGTAGCTGCCCCGGGTGTGTTTCTGTGTGTGTGTGAGTGTGTGTGTGTGCGCGTGTGTTTGTTTTCTCCTCCCACAAAGCTGAGCAGGGGCTGGAGGCACCAGTCAGACCCTGTGACCTCCACCACCTGAGGCTGATATGGCTCCAGGGGCCGATTCTCCCCTCACAAGAACCCAACCAGCCCGAGAGCCCCACTGACCGGGAGTGGGGTGCTGGAGTCTCAGGGAGCCCGACCCATGGGTTTGGGGCTTGGGGCTCCCTGGGGAGAGGAGAGCTGTCACTGCCACCGTCCTCTTCCCCAGGCACAGTCCTGCTTCTGCTCTGAGTTCGTCTCTCCTTATGGAATAACTCTTCTTGGAGGTGTTTCTCTCCCATCCCTGGGTCCTCAGCAGGCTCTGGTGCCGCCCCAGCAGGATGGAGAAAGGAAGACAGGAGTCTGCCTGACGTGGGAGGGAGGCCTTCCTGGAAGAGGTGGCCGCAGAGTCCTCCGGGCAGAGGGAACTTGGCCTCTGCTTGGCTGAGTCAGAGGCGTGTTCACTCTGATTGGTCCCAAGAGACCCAGCGCCCCAAATAGCTCCTTCAGGAGACAGCTGTTGGGCTTTTATTTTCCCACCCTGCCTTTGGATAACCTGCCCCGGCTCCATGGCCTGTGAGAGCTACCGAGGCCCTGTGGTAACGGACGTGCCACCCCAGGGTGCAGGGACCCAGACGTCAGGCCCAGGCCTGCAGAGGTGCTGCGTTGAGCAGCCTCCTCCCTAACGCATGCGCACTCGGCGCTGCCAGGAGCCCGCGTCCCAGACCTCAGCGTGAGGCCCCGGGAGTCCAGGGCTCTAAGCGCCTCTATCGCCGCCCTCCAGGATGGGGCTGCCCAGACCTGGACTGCTACACCGATTACCTCCAGACCATCACCTGCGTGGCGGAGATGTGGCCCCTCCGCTCCAGCACCCTCACTCTTACCTGGTAAGGCCCGGGGATGCCACAGACCAGACAGCTAACCATAGCACTGTGGCCACTCGGCCGTCCCGTCCGGCTCCCTCCAGCCTCGGCTCTGTAGCTGGGGCCACTGCGCTCTGGCACTCACTCCTGTTTCAGATGAGGGCGCTGACGCTTGGGGCCAAGTGGCCCGGGAATGGTGGGGCCCTGCTCACGCCCCGGCCACCACGCCCGAGTCCACAGGTCCTCTTTGCCTATGCAATTGTATAGTGAACTTGATAGCCTCCCTGAGCAGAGAGAAGGAGTTCAGAGTCTAAGGGTGCTTATATACCTAGAATGTGTGAGGTGAGGTACCAGAGAGGAGACAGAGCTGCACACAACAGAATGCTTAAGTTTTGCAAAAGAGTCCCTGTGTGCTGGGCACTGATTAACACGTTAATGTGAAAACAACTAACTGAAGTCAGGGACAACAGCAGAATGTAGTAGGCAAAATAATTCCACAGCTCACAAAGAACCACTGCATTTCCACGAGCCAGAGTGCAAGATCTCTTGACACACGGGGCATCGAGTAGAGTCCCAAGAAGAAGAGCAGTACGTCTTAATGGGACTGCAGCAGGCTGAAGGGCAGTCGCTCCTCACTCATTCGTTACTCCAGACGCATTTGTTATGTTCCTCTGACGCCCGGGCTCCTGCCTGCGAGGCTCCAGATGTCTCGGAACTGGCGTGGCACAGGGAGCAGCCGGGCAGACGGATGAGACAAAGAACAAGAACTGGGGGTGGGAGTGGGAGGAGGGGCGGGGAGGGCTCTCTGGCCAGGGCGGCCAGGGCTGGGCTTGGGGATGGAAAGTAGTGGCCACTCAGTGGGGAAAGGCCAGGCCGGGCTGGCACATGGCACACACAAAGGCCCTGTGGGTGACTCCGAGGAATAGCAAAGAGGCCACATAGCTGAAGGATATGCCAGGGGAAGCAAGCAAAGGAAGCAAGAGAGAGGCAACAGCTGGACTTCAATGCGGGAACAGACAAGAACTGCTGGGGGGTGTTAGGCAAGGAGATGACAGGGAGGTTTTCAAGGGCCTCCCTGGCTGCTGTATGAGAGGGATAGATAGATTTCAGGGATCACAAAGCCATTACAGTGGTCCAGGCTGGATGCTTAGAGAGTTTTTATTCAGTAAGTTTCTAATCCAGCAAATTTAACACATTATCCATATTGGAGAGTAGTCATGAACTCCTATACATACTTCGAAACCCACTATTTCTACCCACTGGGAGTTAAAAGGCCAGAGCATTTTTCCTAGACCCATCCCACCAACTTTCTTGGGAAGGGACAGTTGGACCAGGTGACCCCAGGCCAGGCCAGTCCTCCCCACCCTGCGCTCCGGTCCCCTTCCCCAGTCCCAAGCCCCACTGGCCCCCACCGTGCCCTGCACTTCTGTCTCCCAAGGCAAGACCCAAACACGGAGCTGCAGGATGAGGTCACCTTCTGCAGCCTGCACAGGTCCAGCCACAACGCCACACACGCCAGGTACACCTGCCACATGGACGTGTTCCGCTTCCTGGCCGACGACATTTTCACTGTCAACGTGACGGATGACTCTGGCGGTGACCCCCGGGAGTGCGGTGGCTTCCTGCTGGCAGAGAGAAGTGAGTGGACTTGCCCCCACCCGTGTCAAACAGCTGGCCCACGCCGCCCTCCCTGCCCTCAGTGCTCGCTGTCCAGTTTCCCCATGGCACAAGGAGCCCGAGCTCCTAGGAAAGGCGGCAGAGGCTTCGAGGAGCCAGCTGGGCTCCGGGCTCTGGGCCCCGCTTGTGCCTAGCCCCTGCCGTCCTGCGGCTGAGCCCAGCTCAGCTCTGGAGTGTTCCCCTGAGTCCACACCAGAGGCCAGTGGAGGACCCCGGCCACAAGAGCAGCCCCTCAGGTCTCCTCCCTGTGTGATCTCCTATGAACCCAGAAATTTCCCTCCAGGGGCTCAGGCTGTATTGGGGAAGGGCCTGGGGGCTGCCTGAGGGGCGCGTGTGCACACTTAGCTCGGCTCTGGCTATGTGTCTGTCTGTGTGCGGGAGGTGTGAGCAGGCATCACACCCAGGCACGCGCGGACGGGACGCACCCCCACCAGGCCCAGCTCAGTCACCGCATCGGGAAGCCCGACACTGGCGGTGCTTCCTGTGCCACCGAGGTCCTGCAGGCATGCGCATGTGCAGACAGCCTGCCCAGTCCCGGACATGCGTGTGTGCATCTCCTCTCCAGGCGTGGGCAGTGCAGCCCAGCCTGCCCCGCAGCCCCCGGCCCCCCTAAGTAGCTTTCCCTGCTCCCCGTGACTTGGCCTCTTCGGGCCTGGGTCTCCCTGGCCGGCCCCATCCCCACCCCCGGGCCCGGTGAGCCTCACACCCAGCCTGGGCCACAGGAAGCGAGGGAAGAGGGGTCCGTGGGCTTGGGGTCCAGTGCCCATCGCAGACACAGTGCCCAGGATGCAGGCCCTCGTCGCCTCCCTGCCGTGCCCGCCACCTCACCCTGGTCGGCCCAGGGCGTTCAGATGCCGACAGGTCCACTTGAGGACCCACTGCGTGCCCAGCCCTGTGCTGAGAGCTGGAGCACAACTGGGACCAGGAGGACAAAGCCCGGTGGGCAGAGGGGCCTTTGTCACTGCCCCCTAATTACCCGGACCCTTCTCAGGAGGGGAAACTGAGGCACAGCACATGCTGCATCCCCAGTTCATCCAGCAAATGTGGAGAGGGGTGACACGGAGACGCGGGCTTTGGCCACCATCAGGGCCAAGGGACGCCCGGGACCCCGCTTTATTTCCCAGCCGCCCGCCCCCAGTGGCCGGTGATGGATCTGTCTAAATAACCGGGCAGCCTCGCCAGGCCAGGGCTCCACCCCTCACAGACCTCGCACCTGCAGCATGGCCTCACCCTTCTTCCTGCTCTGGGTTTTTCCTCCAAGTCAAGCCGGCTCCTCCCTTCAACGTGACGGTGACCTTCTCGGGCCTCTACAATGTCTCCTGGCATTCCGATTACTATGAAGACCCTGTCTTCTACGCACTGCGGGGCAAGCTGCAGTACGAGCTGCAGTATAGGGACCGTGCGGACCCCTGGGCGCTGGTGAGACCTGAGGGGCTGTGGGGGCCCCGGGGGCTGCGCTGGGGCGGGGGAAGGGATGTCGCGATCCCAGGATGCTGCGCAGGTGTAAGCCGCCCTATCCCCTCTCGCTGAGCCGGAGCCCTGCACAGCTCCTCTCTGGCCCTGCTTCCCCACAGGAAGTTTCCGGAACCTTCCCAGGCACTCAGAGTGGCCATCGGGGAGTTACTCACACAGTCATGGAGAGGGTCCGACTGTCCCAAGTTGAAGGCTCTGGAGGCTGAAATGGCCTGTAGTCAGAGCAGTCACAGCTGAAGAGTCCCAGGCTACCCATCCACTGTCCCCATCCCGGCTGACGGTTTTCATAAACGCCGGTGCTCAGAAAGTCGGCAGGGAGGATTCCCGGCGATATCCACTGACAGGAGGTGCCTGGTGGAAACTTCTGGAAGTGCCCACCCTGGTCACTCCCGACGTAGGTCACTGCACCTCCGGCCACTGAGGAGCCCCCTAGTGTCCGCTGTTTGGGGTGTGCCGGTCTGTGGCCACTCCCAGGACATTCTCCATCCCTGTGGGGAGGGTTACTGCTGGGACCAGGGCAGTGACCAGGGCCTGTCTGAGGCAGGCCGAGGCTGCCCAGCCCCGCTGTGGAGGAGAAGGGGCCCGGCCACTCCGACAGGGCTGAAGGCTTCTGTGGAAGCAGGGCTGGCCTCGGTGACCAGGGCCTTCTCTCCATCCCTTCCCGGCAGAGCCCGGTGACAAAGCTGATCTCAGTGGACTCCAGAAGTGTCTCCCTCCTCCCTGGGGAGTTCCACAAAAACTCAAGCTATGAGCTGCAGGTGCGGGCGGGGCCTCAGCTCGGCTCCTTCTTTGGGGGCACCTGGAGTGAGTGGAGCGACCCGGTCATCTTTCGGACCCAGCCTGAGGGTAGGTGTGATGCCGCAGTGGACTTCCGGGCCTGGTACTCGGTCCCGTCCTGCCCAGCTGCCCCAAAGGAGCTGAGACCCGCAGTGCAGCTCAGCTCCAGGTCCTCCTTGGCGGGCCTGTCACCTTCCGAGGCGCGAGACTGTCCCATTTCCAGAGGAGGAATGAGTCAAAACAGGTGAATTAGTCGGGGTCCCATTACTGTGACAGAATTCCCGAATCCCCAGAATCCCCCAGCGGAGGAAAGGGGTGATTTTGGCTCTGGGTTCAGAGGTCTCCGTGCATGGTACCTTGGCCCTGCTGCATGGCAAAGAGGAAGAGGAGGGACAAGGCCGCAATGTCCTGTTCAAGGACATGCCCAGCACTCTGCTTCCTGCACCAGCCCCAACCCAGGGTCCCTGCCAACTGAGACTGCCTTTTAACATGCAGGCCTTTGGGGGCCATTTAAGATCCAAGCGGTGGCAGGGTGGGAGCAGGATCTGAACCCAGGTCCCTCTCCATTCCAGGGACTGCAGTGTCCTCCTGTCTGCCCCACAAGCATCCGTGTGTCTGTGGACAGGAAGTCCTGTCAGACTCACCATTTGCTTTCTCTGCAGAACCCAAGGCCGGCTGGGACACCCGCCTGCTGCTCCTGCTCCTGTCCCTGCTTGTCTTGGTTCCCCCGGCCGTTGTCTTCGTGGGCCTGAAGATCCACCTGCCCTGGAGGTGAGGCCAGGGCACAGGAGATGCGGAGGAGGGTTCGCCAGGCCCTTCCTGGGTAGGGGGCATGCCCGGCCCATGACGGCGGTGACAACGGGGACTCACGGCCACCTCGTGCTCACTGCATGCAGGGTGCTCACGGAGCCCTCGGAGCCTGGTACAAGGGGAAGCCGAGGCCCAGAGCCCCGAGTCACACAGTGGTGGCCTGGAGGAGGCGGGGTTGAAACCGTGCTCTCTTTGGTTGTGACCGTGTCTGGTGATTTAAACTCTGAGCCTGGGCAGGCACCAGCCCTCCAGGTGGGCTGAGAGGCTGCTGGTGACCCCGCACCGGTGTCAGGGACTAGCTTCGACCTGCTCGCATGGGGAGGCTGTGGGCTGAGCCCTCCCGGAGTGGCTGCCTTTGGCACAGAGCTCTGGATGTGCAGCTCCAGCCACTCCCGTCCGCCCAGATAAGACCAGAGATGGGAATCGGCTGAGGGGAGCTGGGACACCAGGAACAGGCGCTGCTCTGGCTCAGCCCTGTGTGGTGCTGAGCACCGGGCACTGAGTGCCGGGTTCTCCCAGCCCTGTGGAGTGGCTCTGACCATCTCGGACTCAGCTGCGCCCACCTTACAGCATGGTGACTGAGGCCCCGGAGAAGGGAGGCCCTAGGCCGTGTCCTGGACAGTAGGGGTCCGGCAGGACAAAGGAGGCAGTGTCAAGGAGGGAGTTGTGCACCTGCTGGGTCAGGGCCTGACCCCACCCTGTCCCCCTAGGCTGTGGAAGGAGGTGTGGGCCCCGGTGCCCAGCCCGGAGCGGTTCTTCCAGCCCCTGTATGAGGGCCACAGAGGAGACTTCAAGGTGGGTGCCACCCTCTCTCGGATCCCCACCCCACCTGCACCTCAGGCCTGTTTCCCCATTAGCAGAGTGCAGACAGTGAAACCTGTGCTGCAGAATTGGCTGCAGGAGGGGCAGCCAGGGGTGTCTAGAGGTGCAGGTGACCCCTGGGCTTCTCTTCCATGTTGCTGTTCTGGGGTGGGAGGGAGGCAGTTCCGCGGAGGATCTGGCCGCCCACAGGACCGCCACGCACCTGCCACGGGCAGGATCACTGCCACTGCTGCCACCATGGGGCCCTGCCCACCACGCTGGGAGAGCATGTGGTGACTGGTGCCGTCAGCCGTCAGCCTAGCCAGCGCCGATGGGCTCCTGCTGTGCCGGTGTGCTCCCTGGGGCCCCAGGTCCCCCCAGAGGAGCCTGACGCTCAGGGGGACCCTGGGTTGTGCAGGTCAGGGCAGGGCAGGGGCTGCAGGCCCTCTCCTCTCCCGGATCTCAGATGTGTTGCCAGTTTCCCCAGGGTGCCTGTGCAGGGGCTCCTAGGAGCTCACAGAACAGCAGCCACTCAGTGGCCAAGCACCCCGGGGTGGAGCCATGGTACAGGCGACACATTGTACAGGTAGGGACAGAAGGGCTCACTCGGCCACACAGTGAGAAATGAGCTTCCGTCGGCGTGGGCACAGCACCACTCTGCACAGAGCCTCTCCAGGTCCCCAGGGACTGTGCCTGACGGAGGGGACGGCCACCGGTGTCGTGAGGGGCCCCACAGGCGAGGAGGGAGGCCCCAGAGGTGAAGGGCCACCGAGGCCCCCCCAACTGGCTGGTACTCCACGCATTTCACTCATCCAGCTTCTAAAACCCCGTCCGTGCCTCGGCTGGAGCTGTCCAGTCTCCCAGGGACGTGGGGACAGGAGAACACCAGGCCTAGAGAACCGTCTGCAGGCAGGGAGACAGAGCAGGGCAGGGGTCTGGTGGCAGAGCCCCAGCAGGCCCCAGTGCCTCCCACCCTGTGGACTCTTGGCCGGCGCAGCACGCCCAGGCCTTGGGTGGGCTGAGGACAGAGGCCCAGAGTGGTGACTTGCCGGAGGGGCCGCGCTCCTGGCTCCTCTCTGGTGCTGGCTCTGTCTGCATCCCAGCCTCGCTGCTCCAGACTGACCCTATCTTTCTTTCTCACAGAAGTGGGTGGGTGCCCCCTTCACTGCCTCCAGCCTGCAGTTGGCACCCTGGAGCCCAGCAGTGCCATCCATCCTGGAGGTGCCTGCCTGCCTGCCGTCCCAGAACCTGGCCAAGGGACTGGAGGTCCTGGGGCTGCCAGGGCCCACAGACCTGCTGGAGTCTGATGGGGCTCCTGAGCCCGGGCCCCCCACTGAGGCGGGCAGCCCGCATGCCTCAGACTACAGTGAGGAGAGGGACCGGCCGTATGGCTTGGTGTCCATCGATACTGTGATGGTGGCGGATGCGGAGGACCTGTGTGCCTGGCCTTGCCGCTGTGGGGACGACGGCTACCCAGCCTTGGACCTGGACATGGGCCTGGAACCTGGCCCTGGCCCCGAGGACTTGCTCCTGGGCACAGGGGCCAGAGTCCTCTCCTGTGGATGTGTCTCGGCAGGGGGCCCTGGGTGGGGATGGCCTCGGGGCAGCCTGCTGGACAAGCTGAAGCTGTCCCCAGCCGACGACGAGGCCTGGGCTGCAGAGCCACCCTGGGGCGGGCCGTCGGCAGGCGGCATCTCTGGGAGCGA
>NW_022900946.1:2350543-2350830 GCF_012274545.1 Fukomys damarensis | reverse complement strand
GTCGAGAGCCACGCAGGGCCGCCCCGGAGCTACCTCCGCCAGTGGGTGATCACGGGGCCCCTACCTGAGGAGGCCGAGCCCCAGGCCAGCTAGGGAGCTGCACTCCTGGTGGGACAGGAAGAGCCCCAGACACAGGCTCCAGCCTGCCTCTCCCTCCCTGTGGCCCAGGGGACGCAGCCAGCTGGGCCAGCCCTGTGTGGGACAGAGGTGAGCCCTGCCCAGGTCCCCCAGGAGCCAGCGCGATCCAGGCTGCTCCCCACTGGGCCAGGCAGGGGTAGCGGCCGGGC
>NW_022900946.1:2343777-2350029 GCF_012274545.1 Fukomys damarensis | reverse complement strand
GGACACCAGGCATGGCACGCAGGTCTGAGCCTGCCCTGCAGCCAGGGAGGCAGCTTCCTGTCTGGACAGCGGGGCCCACACAGCCACTGTGGCGAGGAGGGAGGGGAGGCACAGTAGCCTGGCCGACAGCCCCAGGCCAGCCCCCAGCGGGCACATGGGGCTTTCCGGCTAGAAACCACTCTGCCTCGGCTCGGAAACAGCCCCGTCACCAAGATTTCTTTTTCTGGCTTCTGTTGCCCATTTTAAAAAATCCCCCTCACACACCCAAGAACTCTTATCCAGCACCAGCTATGTGCCAGGCATTGTGCTGAGCTGCCCAGAGCGGCCTCCCCTGTGGGGCGCGCAGTGGGGTGAGGCCCGGCCTGGCACTGCACCCTGCTCTCCCCGCCCGTCAGCCCCGCACCCACGCCTCCCGGGGGAGCTGGGGGAAGCCACTGCCAGAAGCTTTAGTGTGGGGCTGCCCACGGCGCCATCTGAGAAGATGGACTGCTGTCCCCGAGGGCGCCCCCTTGAGGTGGCGCGGCCTCTCAGGACCAGGCTGGGTCCAGTTCAGGAACCAAGGCAACTGGGCCACCGGTTTCCTGAGGAGAGAGGCCTGGCAGAGCGGTACAGTGGGTCTGCTTCGGGAGCGGCTGGGGTCACTGAGGCTGGAAGGTTCTAGAAGAGCAGGCTGTTGGCTGGGACAATGCCCGGTGCACAGGAAGCCACAGCCCCTGTGCCCCTTGCCCCTCGGGGCCCCAAGACAGCGGGGTGCAGGTGTGTGGTGGTTCTCACGCCTCTTGGGAGCGGCCGCGTGCGGGCTTGGGCCACTGGCTCCCAGATCAGCTCAGCGCTCCGGCTGCTCGCTCAGAGACAGAGCCGCCCCCATGAGGAGGAGGGTGGACACATGGGTGAGGAAGGGTGGGCAGGGCCTGGAAGGAAGACAGGCGGACAGAGACATGGGTGCTGGAAAGCAAGCCAGGGGGTCACGCCTGAGCCCTCAGGGCAGTGACTGTTCATTGCTCTGTGCCCAGTCTGGCACACGGTAAGCACTTAATAAAGCCTGATCTGTAGCATCTGCTTGTTTCCCCAACACCTCACCCATGGCCGGTTTCAGGAAGGCTCCTAACCTGCTGTTAGCGATATAGTAAACCGTCCTGCCTAGATGACCCAGAGCTGGCCACCAATGTCCTCCCACCCAGGACAACTCTGGGGTGAACACGACCCAAGCTGCTGCCTGCTTTCTGCTGGGATTGCTGAGCTGCTGGGAGGGACTGAGCTTGCAGCAGCTGGGGGCACCAGAAAGGAGCCGCTTATCTGAGTGAAGACCACAACTGAGAGGTGGAGTCTTATTCTTTTATGTCTCTCAAGCTCCTGGATCCAACTGTACCTAAAACCCACATACCCCTGGACTTTTGAGCTGCATGAGAATGGGTCATCATGCCCTTCACCAAATGTTTCCTGCTTGTGGCCTTCTAGGCTCGTGCCCTGATTTCACCTCCTGGCTCCTTGTGGTCAGAGGAGGCCACAGGACCAGGACCCGCCAGTGAGCTGTGAGAAGCGACCAGGCTCATCAGGTGGACAGTGGCAGTGTCCCCTGGGGTGCTTCCCTGTCCTGGTGCGTGAGACGGTGACTGCTCCGTCACCCTGGGACTTCACGCGGGTGGACAAGTTCTGTGAAGCCCAGACCGGCCCTCGGCCGCCTACAGCTGCTGGACGCCCCCCCCCCCCACGCCGCCAGCAGCCCCAGCCGGCCCAGACCTGGCAGGCTGGTGGCGGCTCCTGTGCTGTGCAGTGAGCTCTCTGGTGCCAGCCCGCTCTCCATCCACCCTCAGCAGAGCAAAGCCCTGCAGGGTCAGAGCCGCCCACACCACCTCATGCTGTGCCCTCTTCTGCAACGGGGAGCACGGGACTGAGCCTCTGGCTTCCCTGGGGGTGAGGGGATGGGTCCTGGGGTGTGGGTTCCGTGCCCACCCCACCGTGCCCCAGCCCAGGGGTTGGCGATGCTCAGCCCCCTAGGCTGGGCTGGGCACCCGATGGGGCTTCCTGCAAGGCCGGCGTGGACACTGTGGGGCTGGGCTGTTCTCGGGGACAACACGGAGGGAGGGCAGAGAGGCCCGCGGCTCCCCAGGCATGGGCCAGGGGCCGTCCACCTGCACCCTATGGCCACACTCCCAGGGGCGCCCTGTCCAGGCGAAGCGCAGCCCGCAGGCGCAGTGAAGCCCCACACCGCCTGTCTACCCCATGCTCCCAGGATGAGTGTGAGGGAGGTAGGGTGAACTGCGCTGCCCTGGTACCCCAGAATCCTGCAGATGTCGAGGGAATGAAAAGCAGGACGGCCACAGCCACGGAAGCTGGAGCCGCCTCTCAGCAGTGAGAACATGGGTCCAGTCTTGTCTGGCTGTCCCCTTCCCAGGGGACCTACTTTGGCTGGCCCCTTCCTCAAAACTGCAGCTAACCTGGCTTTGTTCTTCCCCATAACATGCATCACACTCTATTAACCTCTCTCTCAGGTGGGTGTGATGGTTCACACCTATAATCCGGTACTCTGGGAGGCTGAGGCAGGAGGATCTCCAGTTCAACCCCAGCCTGGGCACCTTAGCAAGACCCTGTCTCAAAAATAAAAGGACTGGGGAGGTAACTCCATGCAAAGGTTCAATTCCCAGGACTGCAAGAAACAACAAATAATTTACTTTTTTTTTTTTTTTTTTTTGGTACTGGGGATCAAACTCGGGTACTTGCGTTTGCAAGGCAGATGGCAGTACCACTGAGCTAAATCCCAAGCCCAACAACAAATAATTTTAAAAGTCCCAGTCTTACATAGGCACAGTACCCACTGCCCGCACAGGGCTCTGCTCAGCGGCCAGGTAGGACCGACAGTGGTAGGAGAAGGGGTCACAGAGCAGGTGGAGTCAACCACGGCACCTGAGCCTATAAGTGGGTGGAGCCGTCCCCAAGCTCTCCCATCCAGCACCCCAGGGCACACGCTGGCCAGACCACAGACTGCTGACACCCGACTCGGGGAGCCTGTGTGTAACCTCCTCCTGCCTCAGCTTCCCCCACAGCAGAAGAGCAGATGGCACCTAGACATGGGTTCCCCTGGCTACAGTGCCCAGAGGGCGTCTGGCGCCTTGGAAGTGCTTGCAGTGCTGCTGCTAGGTGTCATTTCTGAGGACCAACACAGAAGCATCGGGAAACAAAGATGCCTAGGTGGCTGCCACCCCCTACTGGCAAGTGCTGGAACGGCAGGCACTCCTCTGATTTGGGAATAGCCAGGCAGGTGGGGGCAGGGGCGGGGCCGGGCTGTGCTCCTTAGAGACCCTGCCTGGACCGCAGGTGAAGTGCCAGCTGCCACACCCATCTTGGGCACATGCGCACAGGAGTGCCGGAAAACCCCTGGTAGCAGAGCCAAGGGCCCAGGGGAAGATGGCCCCAGGTGGTAGGGGAGGTGGCAGGGGAGGCCAGGACCCACGGTCACCAGACGGGTCACACCCAGGTGGTGGACTGAGGCTGGCAGGGAGGGTCAGGTGCCGTGCAAGGACCCAAGAAGGTGAGGGTGACTGCAGGGCTGGGAGGCCATCTGAGGGCCAGGAGCCATCTGACCACGGGGAGGGGTAGAGCATAAGAATCCGCGGGACTCGGGTGGCTCAAATGTGGGGATACTGACGTGTGAGGGGCGGGGGGAAGCAAGCTACATGTGCTGCACACTTTCCTGCAAAACCACCTCCCCGTTCTGCGCCCCGGCTGCAACCAGGTACAGGCAGTGGAGAGTGGCTTGGGCTCCAGCCCTACCCCTAAGACCTGAATATGCAGGGAAACCGGCTCATGTATCACTCATCTAGGGGAAAAGAATACAAAAACGAGAGCCAGGAAAACGACACGAAGCTGAGGACCCTGCTGTGAGAGGCATGGCAGACCCAAGGCTCCCTCTTGGATTTTATTAGCAGTGTGTGCTCAGCGCTTCTGTCCTAAGTCTGCAGTCCTTCACAACTCCTGGTGCCAGCACATTAGGTATTTCACCTTCACAGCTCCCTGCTGATCTGGGGGACAGCTCACGTGGTCTGCACTGCGGTTTCCGGAGACCGAGGCACAGCTCGGTAGGGCGGGCAGAACAGCGAAGCCAGTACTTCCAGTCCTAACCTCCCTTCCCCTCCCAGGCAGGTATGGGGCATCTTGCGGGTACCACACTTCTAAAGCAGCACACACCTGTTCCTTTTTAGCCGAAGCTGCCCACCGTGCAGCACAGTGTGGATGGCGCTGCAGGAGCCCCGGCCTGGCAAGACCAGGATCCGGGTGCAGGCACAGGGTCCCACGTGCAGAGTCCCCTTCGGTGGGCAGGAGACATGGGCGGTGGGCCCTGTTGGCCAGAGGCTCACAGCCGAGCACCCTGCATGTCCCACAGACCCAAGTCCATGGCTGCTGCGGCCGTCTCAGAAGCAGCCAGACGTGCAAATCCATTTAAAGGTGAAACCAACATGTTTAAAATGTCAGTAACCAAAAGACCTGGTGGGATGTGGGCCGCTGTGGGGTGGGGCAGGGCTGCCCAGCCTCCCGTCCACAGCACAGCACAGAGGCCCTCAGCCGGCTTACCCATCCCGTCTTCCTCAGCATGGCCATTCCTGGCTATTCCAGCTGAGCAGGGGCCCCAGGGACAGAACATGCAAAGCTAAATGCATTCCATTCCACTTAATTAAAAATAAATAAATACACGCAGGGGACCTGTTTGTAAATGAGGAAGGAGGCTGAAAGAACAAAACCAAACCAGGACCTTCAGGGACCCCCTTTCTGGCGGGCAGGATGGCACTCCTTGGGGGCTGCTGGGGCCCTCTTCTGGGGTCCCCACAAGGCCCCTGCCCTCAGTGGTACTTGGGAGGGCCAGGTGGCCTGTGGTGGTGGCAACAGGAGCTGCCCCTCGGAGAACTCAGGGATGAGGCCCCTCCGGAGGCTCTGGTGCTCACCTGAACTAGGGTTCAGAGAGGCTCAGCAGACACGGTACTAGGGAGAGGGAGCGAGAGCCCCAGAGGGCGGGGACCCAGGCCACACGTCCCACTGGCTGGGTGATGCTCGGCCGCAGGTGAGAAGAGACCGGAGGAGCCACGGCACCCTCGGCCTGGCTCTGCCAGCACACGGTCCCCTCGCAGGAGCTCGGCACAGACCGCTCTGCTCCACTCGGGATCCTAGGGCACTGGGGACCAGCGTCCAGGGACGGCCGTGTCGGCGGCGCACAGGCCTACAGGTGGGTCCACTTGTTCCAGTTGACCTTGGGTGGGAAGACGCAGCCCAGGCGGATGGTGCAGTCCAGTGTGGGCTCATAGAAGGCTGTGGTGCTGCCACCCAGCCCCGAGGGCACCAGGGGCTCCGGGTCGGAGAAGAGCGACACAGTGGGGGGTTTCCTCAGCACACGCTTCCGGATGCAGCCCAGGGACTCCAGGCCCTGCGGACACAGCAGGCAGGCGGCTGCACGAGCGGCACTCACCTGCCAGGGTCGGGGGTTGGGGGCCACTCCAGGGGAGCTCCAGGACACCTCTGGACATGCAGGGCCGGAGGTGACAGTGGAGGGGCCCATGCTTCCAGCCGGGTGCGACGGCTTTCTCTGGGGTGACGAAGCTCAGGAAGTGTCTCACTGAACTTCTGGCTGCCGACGTCAGGGAGCAGAGCCCTGGGCACACGGGCTAGGCACACTGGGCAGCTGCCCCAAGCAGGGCGTGGACACACAGCCCGCCAGCTGCATGCCTCACTACTCCACACCTGACGGCCGAGTGTGTGACCCACGGTGGCACCGCTATGGCAACAGGAGCCACTCTTGGGCGGGAGCCGGGGGCACTGAGGCAGGACACCCAGGGGGAGCCCCTGGAAGTCACATCCCCTGCACCCATGGCCCCGCACCTGCAGCAGGTCCAGCACGGCGACAGGCTGCAGGACGCCCTGGTAGTGCTGCAGCAGGCTGCTCTCGGGGACGCCGGGCTTGCTCATGACATGGTACAGCAGGGCCTCCATCATGCCCTTACACACTGGCATGTTCAGCAGGCCGTCCACGCCACGCCACGGGCGGCCGATGAAGCAGATGTCCTCACAGTCCCTGCGGACAGGACACTGGTTCAGAGGTCACGGGCCAAGAGTCTGCCTGCTGCTCCCAGCCTCCCCGGGCCTGCGCTGCAGCTGGGCCATGACGGGGACCTGATCAGATGCAGCTGGAATCAGGGCCGCGGTAGCAAGGGACCCAGGTCAGTCAGAGGCCGCCTCCCCCAGCTGGGCGCACGCCAGCGGGACCCC